>NC_080541.1:56126855-56311855 GCF_028640845.1 Ahaetulla prasina | reverse complement strand
CTTACTATTCCAATCTCTGTCTTTCAAGCAACCTGTTACAATATAAGCTGCTTAGTTTTGATCATATACACATCCAGTTTCTTGGAAATGATGAATTGCAGGTGATTTTACACACACTAAACTGATCTCAAATCTAAGCTTATTTCTCAAACATTAAGAGTTTGTGTTTAACTTGAAGTGGTAAAAGTTGATTATTTTTGCTTAGCCTTTTTCAAAATACAAATGTTTCTTTTCTTTTCCCCACTTTTTCCATTCAAACTGTATATTTCATAATGGAATAATAGTATATAAAGTGCGGTATGTCTGTTTTTTTTCCTAACTAATCATATCACAGTGTCAGATTTTTAAATTCTATAGAGCAATGAACAATATTTCTTACATTTTTTAAATCTTCAGGCAAAGCTATTTTGCGCATTACTTGCTACTGTGTTCTTTTACATTAGCAACTTTGCAGATATTTTGATATACGGTTGAAAAATACATTGGATATTTGAGTTACACAATAGTATTGTAAAGAAATTTAGGGACAACCTAATGCACATATGAAGGAACTGTAAAGGAATAACTTGAAGAAAAGGTCCAGTATAGAAATTGACACAAACATAAGAAACTCAAAATAACCCTTTCTTGATTTTGTTTAGTATAAATTGGACAAAGAAAAACGGGCTCTCAAAAATCAGTTACGGTATCCTGTAACAATCAAACAGAAAACCTGTGACATATTTTTTCTTTATCCGACCTACTTTAAAGGGCTGACAGTTACGATTAGATGAAAATAAGTAATCCAGATGTTGCTAAACCTTAGTTTCCAGCATTGCTCAACATTTCCTATAATGTCTTAAAATGCTGGGAGATATACTACAGGAGCAAATAAATGTTCCCTACTCAAGACTAATTTAATGGTCCTCATAGCTTACAACATGTAATAAAATTATTTGATTAATAATGCTGTAATTTGATTTCACTGCAATATGATTCTGTGAAAGTACACTGAGGATTGCTATTTTGACGGGAAAATAACTATTTTAAACTTCTCTTTTGACTGATTTATTCTGTTTATATGTTTTGGGCTTTTTGTTTTAAGGATTAAAGAAGCAGATTTTTTTTCCTCTTCCTCCCAAGAAAAAGAACAGATTCTCATTGCATTAGAAAGAAATCTCCAACAATAAAAAACTAAAAAATAATAATCATCATAGAGCATAGATGCCTCCTCTTAGCATAAAGCAAAGAACACATGACAAGTAGAACTACTATATACTACCTTCTGTCCAAATAACTTAGCAGTCTTACTATGTGTTGGAAAAAAGCACAGGCAATAACAATTTGTTATTTATTTATTTATTTATTTTATTTATTTATTTATTTATTATTTTGACTGTGTAAAGAAAAGACATAAATTTATTTATCTAAAGAAAAAAACATACAGGGACAGGGGGAGTCAATTATCCCAGGAAATTAACGAAATTAAGGCAATTTGGTCATGTAATATTACAGACTATACAACAGATTCATATTACTATAAAATTCCACTGGCCTTATTCTAAATTCAAACAAACAATATGACAATGTATGTTTTCATGTTGGGACGATGGTTTAGATTTCCGTTTTTTCCAAAAACTTTGCAGGCAGGGACAAGAATAGAAGAGATTTTAATATCTGGAATCTTGTATGTGAACTTTTGTGTTTATTATATGGCCAAGTCAGTAAGATAGTAATGTACCCGTACTCAGATGTATCTGTCATTCCATGCACACTGTTAACACTAAGTCCCCATGATTTTGAAGTGCAACCCTGACATCAATACTTTAACATTTTGTGCATAACTGTATATGCACATTTTACCAGACTTTGAGATAAAAGCAGCAAATTCATAGTAAGACTGCTAAGTTATTTGGACAGAAGGTAGTGAATCAAAATTTGCAAAACTTCTGCTTTCAAAAATAGCCTAAGTGACCTCTTATAATACTCTGACCACTCCATTGCAAGCAGGAGGCAACCCCTGTGAAGAGTGAATTCTGGCAAAGTTCTCTCTTCACAGATGATGCACAGCTTAAGCTATAATGAGTTTTTGGGTTACAAATGCTGAACGCATTAATATTCCTTGATGATAATTATCACAGTATAAGCACCTTTCCCAATGTGAGTAGTGTAAAGCAACTGAAGCAGCATTTTTACTATTTTTGAAACAAGCTGGAAAATGGGATTTTGTACTTCTCTAACCTGGGATCAACATATAATTATAACTATCTCTTCACCTAGGAATCTGTATGTGTATTGAAACATATTTCTGCATTTCATCAATCCTTTCTCTTTTGAGATATATTTTCTTATTCTCTTTTGCTATACCATGTAAAACTGTAATGTATTTTTAAAATATATACAAATTCTGAAGAGCATTTGGCCCACATTTTATATTTAATATTTAATGGTATTTCTCTTTTCTTGGCCCCTTAACAACTCATAATTTTTTTTTACCAATTTATTAACAAACATTCAGAACATTCAGAAATCTATTTGCTAGTGCATTATATCTGTAACATCTGTAGTCATGAAAACCTTTGAAAGGCTAGTGCTTTCCTACTTGAAAACCATCATGGGATCTGCTGTTAGACCCCTTGCAATTTGCATACCGAGCAAATAGATCAACAGATGATGCTGTTGATATGGCTCTGCATTACATCCTACAACATCTTGAGTCTCCAAAGACCTATGCAAGGGTCCTTTCTGTAGACTTTAGTTCAGCATTCAATACCATCATTCCAGACATTCTTCTAACTAAGCTAAACCATGGTGGTAGACAGCTAACATCAAAAACATCATTAAAAAAGGACAACAAAGAATGTTCTTTCTGCGACAACTCAGTAAGCTCAAACTGACCAAGGAGCTGCTGATTCAGTTCTACAGAGGAATTATTGAGTCTGTCATTTGCAGCTCTGTAACTGTCTGGTTCGGTTCTGCAACCCAACAAGAAAAACACAGACTTCAGAGGATAATTAGAACTGCAGAAAAAATAATTGCTACCAACCTGCCTTCCATTGAGGACCTGTATACTGCATGAATCAAGAAGAGGGCCGTGAAAATATTTACAGACCCCTCGCATCCTGGACATAAACTGTTTCAACTCCTACCCTCAAAACGACGCTATAGAGCACTGCACACCAGAACAACTAGACACAAGAACAGTTTTTTCCCAAAGGCCATCACTCTGCTAAACAAATAATTCCATCAACACTGTCAGACTATTTACTGAATCTGCACTACTATTAATCGTCTCATAGTTCCCATCACCAATCTCTTTCCATTTATGACTGTATGACTATAACTTGTTGCTGGCAATCCTTATGATTTATATTGATATATTGACCATCAATTGTGTTGTAAATGTTGTACCTTGATGAACGTATCTTTTCTTTTATGTACACTGAGAGCATATGCACCAAGACAAATTCCTTGTGTGTCCAATCACACTTGGCCAATAAAATTCTATTCTATTCTATTCTATTCTATTCTATTCTATTCTATTCTATTCTATTCTATTCTATTCTATTCTATTCTATTCTATATGGGAAACAGTGGCTTGGATTCAGGGATGCTTTTCAGGCTAATGATACGTTTTCACTGCATATGTAAACCTAATTTCATCTTCATTGATCTAAGATTTCTATTCCACTTGTGCAAACCACCACACCATGCACTGGCTTCGTTAGGCTATGCATCAATGCTAATTTTGCTAGTTGTTTCATTAGTTCCAAGGAACAAATTACATTTGACTCCCCAGATGTAGTTGAGTTACAAATCCCATCACCCATCACCAATAAGACCAGTGATTGGAAGCTGTATTTCAGCAACATCTAGATGACAAAAATTATTCTCTCATTCCCTTAGCTTTTGCAGAGATAACTAAAGAAACACTAATGTTTTTACTTCTGCTAGCAAAATTTCTGATACAGTCCTTGATGATCTTCTATGCTCATGACGTGTATGCACATACAAAATTAACTGTCATATTGAGACTACATATTGTATTTTTAAAGGGAAATTTCTTCTATGATGGCTTGTGCTATTCTTTTGCATGTATGTAGATCCATCTATACAAATATCTATACAAATACCAAAACACTCTTCACCATTCAGTGAACTGTGTATGTATGTGTGTATGTGTGTAAACATACATTCTAATAATACTTAGAATGGATTTTTAAAATGAAAATAGCTTTAAAAAGCCAAAGCCACAGGTTATTGTGAGACCAATAAGTAACAATAAATAAAAATCAGCAAACTTTCCACTCACTTGTTTTTATTTTTCTGTCTCTTTGAGCATGTGTATATTCATTTTAGACATTTAAAACTAAAATTAGCCTCCATTACTTATTTATATTATCATGCATAAAATTAATGTCATTTTTCCTGAAGGGTAAAAGGAGGATCCTATTCACTGCTAATTTGTGGTTTATTCCCCATAGTCACTTCTATATTAGGAACAAACAATATTACCATCACTTTCTAATTTGGTTTATAAAGGCCCAACAAAAAATTCCAAACAAGTACCAATTATTATAAAAAATGGCATTAAAAAGTTTCAAACCATAATAATTATGCACTTCAAAATCATCTCAATAGTGTTCTAATAAATTGAATTTTTAAGTGATAAGGATACATGTTAGATCTATAGTTTCCATATTCATTCTTGATAAAATTATCAACTGCACTTTACCATTCTACTATATGCAATTGACTCAGATTTTTTTACCTTTCAACTGCCTAACAACATTCCTATCATGTTAGAAAATACCTAGCCATGTTCTAATCAGCCAACTCCAAAAACTGGACTATACTTGTTTACTTTTGCACTTGCAAAGTATCTTAACATCTTTATTTGTCTGTATGGTTCTTAATATTTAATATTGTTGACTTATTGAAAACCACGAACGAATAATAATATATAAAGCTGACCATTCTTTTTCTGTTCAAACACATAGTTGCCCTGAATACTGCAGGAGGCCATTCATCACTGAAATTGATACATTCTGAAAAGTACTCCTTGCTAGTAAGATAAATGCGCTTAAACACCTTCTCTTTATTATAAACATGACTATACATTTATTTTGTTAATTGAACAAAGTTTGTCTTAACGTGCTTATGGAACCCTCACATTGAAAACTGAATTCCCAGCACAGCACAAAATATGCTAGAGACGTAATAAAAGGTAAAGTGAGTGGGAGAAAAGGAAAGGGAACTTACTACAGGCCAATTCGTCTTGGTTATTAATTAATGGAAACTGTGTGATTGACCCTTTTACAGGAGGGAAATATTATGCCCACCTAAATGCATTTCATGATCAGACAGAGCCATGAAAAGTATGATAAAAATACATAGATTAGATCAAATTCATTTTTAGTAAAGTAATAATGCTATTAAAAAGATTCCAATAATATAGTTTATAGTGATACAGTGCAGATTGGAAAGAAAATAAGCAACTCCATTCACACAGTTTTTTTTAAAAATCTCTTTCTCCTGAAAGAGTTTGCATTTATTCTGTAAACAATATAACAAATGATTATGTGTCCTTCCAGTCCTCAGAAGAAACTGTTGATTTTGAAAATGTCTTGTGATGTCCCACTAAATTCAGGCTGTTTCAATTACTATTACTACGCATTAAAAATTAATTGCTTTAAAAGAGTGGATTAAGGTTTAAATTTCAATTCTACAGTGGGTGTGCTAGAAATGACAGCTAAAAATCAATGCTCTCTGGCCCATGATCGGAAGTGTATATGACAAAACATCATAGAACTGGCGTCACTGTGAAGCAGTTTTACACATGATAGCTTATTTAAGGAACAATATCAGCTTTTATTCAGTAGTTTTTGTTTAAATTCTACACCGTAGAAGGAAAACGAAATAAACAGCTGAATTGCAATGGGGAAATCTGGAATGGCTCATAGGAGCAGAATAAAGTTCAGATTATTGTTTATGTAGAAATTTGTTTGTGTCATATTAATCAGGGGTAAAATGCTCCCAGTTCGGACCAGATTGGCTGATCCGGTAGCAAGGGCGGCAGGTGGTTCGGAAAACCATCAGGAAAAATCCCTAACTCCTGTGCCCATGCCCACCCAATGGTCGGTCGCCCACTTCCCCACTTGCCGCTTCTTTTTAAAAAAAGAGGCTCTGATGATCACAGCTAAGCCGCGTAATCGGCAGAGCCTCTTTTTTTTTTACTTTTAAAAGCATTTTTTTACAACCTATTTGGCCGAATAGGTTATAAAAAATGCTTTTAAAAGGTTAAAAAAAGGCTTTGACGATCCCAGCTGAGCTGCCTGATAGTCAGAGCCTTTTTTTTTACTTTTAAAAAGCATTGGCCAAATAGGTTGTAAAAAAATGCTTTTAAAAGTAAAAAAAAAAAGATCTCACGCCACAGCTGATCACCCCCCCCCCACTGTTCTATTTACCCCATGCCTCCTTTTGGCGTGCACTGTGTGCGCGTGCACCTTGCATTTGGTATGTGGTGTGCAATGTGCATGAACGCGTGCAGCGTGCAGCCAGCAAACCGGTAGTAAACCGGTTCAGATTTCACCACTGATATTAATACATCAGACCAGATGACGGCTTATGAATTCACCAAGGAAAAAACACTTAGGGATACTATTTGTTAAATCCATGATGCTGCCTGCATTACGTCAGCTCTAACAGTATTAATGTTGAAGCATGTATGCCAATTAAACTTTGATTTCATTGGTATTCATGCTACATAAAGATAGATGTTTGTTGCATCTGGACAGAATGATAACTCAGGAGTCTGAAGAATTCTGTCTTATTGTAAAATAATTACCACACATATTTTCTTGTGCATTTGTTTTATCAGCTAGCATACTTAGTATAAATACTATAAATGTTGGATGGAAATATGTAAATTGAAGATCTGTGATGTAATATTACTAGACCTATTTTTTTCTTTGCTCCTCCTGTGGATGCCTATGTTGAGCGCATTCAAACCAAGAGTCTTATTGCTATTGCTAGTACTCCAATGCTATAAACCAAATTTTGTTCTTGGTTGATAAATCCTGCCCTGTTTGACTGGCATATTTAGTGGTCATGTTATTGAGCACATTGGGAATGGAAATTTACATCCTTCTCCATTTAGTTCGTTTGCAATTAGAAAGATTCTCTAGAATCCTGGCTTATCGTTCAAATACAGGAAAGCTTTAGAGCTATAGAATCTGAAATAAATGGCATCCATGCTATTCTATGAAAATGTGACATATGAAGAAAAAGGCAAGTTGGGAATTGTTTCTCTTGGATGGTATCTGCCTGTAGACAGTCAAAAAGATGACCTTGACAGAGACAGGTCAGATCCGTTACCAAAGTGACGAGAGCGAAAACATGGCTGGAGTCCAGAACAACAGAAGGAATGCAAAAGTGGCTGAAGAAGGCACCTCCCTGAATCACATGAATATAAAGGGTGGGGATGAGGATAAAACATAGACTCAGGAGGTCCTGCTACTGAGGCCAATCTTAATAAAAGTAGTTTTAGCCTCCCTGTGGAATTGGTTTATTGGTCTGGTCTATGTAGTAAATGTAATGGTACATAGGAATGACCTTAGAAGACAATGGAAGAGCTATAGATTAGACAAAAGTCAGAAAAGTAGCAGTTGAGTCTGCAGAAGAATGGGGCCATGGCAAACTGTCTTAGAAGACACCCTTCCTAGTTTCTTGTAAAGGGGAAGGGGAGAGATGTACTTGCAAGAATCTGTTAGAACCTAGTTCTTCTGGGTGTGCTTTTTGTCAAGACTCTCTTGCAAAGATGATAGTCTTGTGGTCAGCAATTGGCCTGACCAGGTCTGACAAGATTATTGCGCTCCAGGATGCTTCTCTTAAGTACTATCATCTCATAGAAACTAGAAAGCATCCATTATTCCTCATGGCAGTTCCTGCCTTCTCCTTGAGTTCTGGCAGCACTTCTCCCAGTCTTCCAGAAAGGCTTGAAAGGCTGGCTCTTCCTCCAAGCATTGGGGTTGAGTAAGATGAAGCCCAGGACATATGAATGTGAATGTGGACCTACTTGGGCCTTTGGTGCTTTTATAGTTTGAATGTTTTTATTGTTGTTCTGTGAGTAGCACAAGACCACGGCACAAAAGATGCGTGGCTACATAACACTTTTAAATATAAATGAATCGATCAATGTTTATAACATTATAATATATCTAGTAAAGTATATCAACTTTAAGAGTCAACATTTATGAAGGACAAACTTTACCATGATGCTCTTAGAATTAAATATTGGATTATTATATGCGGCCCAGGACTGTCTTTGGTGAGTTGGGTGGCATGATGGAAAGTACAGCTGAACAAAGTGTGTGTAGGGGGTATACAGTAGTAGCACTGCCACTTCCCAGGGAGGAGGCAGCACATTCTAGAGACAGGCCAAAAGAGAAGAGACTGTGTGGTCCTGAACTGTATGGGGGATGGAAGAAAATGTTCAGGGTAGCCATACCTTACAATCTTCCATGTTAGAAGATTATAACAGACTGGGGAAATTCTGTCTTATTAGATGTAAGCTTGATTGGATCTTACTATGTCATCTTTGAGCTTAGACGTGACATATGGCCATATAAATTAGATAGATAGATAGATAGATAGATAGATAGATAGATAGATAGATAGATAAGGAATATCACACTAATTTTCTAGCATCTCCAGCCTTCAGAGTAAGTAGGCTGAGCACCATTTCAAAATCTATCTGCAAATTATATTTGCTATGGATGATCTGGAAAAATGTATCATTATAACTCTAGTGTTTATTTGTTTATATGCATTTGTAAGCTACTTGCTTTAAGTAGCGTACAATACACTAAAAGCATTCCTAAAGCATGATTAAAAACATTCAGAATAAAAACCACTAAATATTTTTTTATAAAAATTGTCATTCTTATGTAAGCTCTTTCTGCCTGAATACCTTCTTGAAGTGGGCCATTTTCCCCATTTTTCTAAAGAACAAAAGTATCCGGGTACATTTAGTATAGGGAGCTGCCACTGGGAATGTAATCCTTGGGATCCCTACCCTTTGTAATTACTTCAGTGCACTTTACATGATGCCTGAAGTCCACTTGAAAGCTACCACTGGGCCATATTGCAGCAGTGGGCACGGTATTGGATACTTCTAGGTTTGCCTACTTTATACTTCTATTGCAAAAACTGCACTGCCTCCCAGTTTCCTTCTGGGTGCAATTCAAGCTTATGACTTTTAAGGCTTTACATGGCATAGGATCAGGTTATTTGGGAGACCACTTTTTACTGAGAGTATCTGTCCATCCTCTTAGAGACAGTAGGCATATCCTGGGTCCCTTCCTTGAAATCGTGCCATCTACTAGGACCTGGAAATGTGCCTTTTCTATGGCTGGAATACTCTCATTCCCAGTGATTTGGCAGTTCCCGTCCCCCCTTTTAGTCTTTTGACAGGCCATCAAGACTTGCCTTTTTATCCTGGGAGGGTATGAGGATGTCTGGAGATGGTTGTGGGGTATTCCAAGAGGTTTTGCAGTATTTTATAGTTCTGACTTTCATTGTTGTTATGAGCTGCCCTGTTTTAAGATGCTAAGCCATACAATTTTTTTAAATAAAGAAATAAATGTATCACTGATATTTTTGAGAGTGCAAATCCAAAGCATTTTTCCCTGCTGGGCTATGTGGGACAGAACCACCATCCAGAGAATATAGTTCTGAAGTTAACAAGGGTCTTTGTTACCAGTCTAAGTTAGACGATGTCTTCTAAAGGCCCAAGTGTTAATGACATAATTGTCTTTAAAATTACACCAAGACTTTATATATCTGTTCTTATGACTCGGTTTGTTTAACTCTGGTTAATTGAGTACATCACAATTGTCTGCAATCAACTTTCTAATATGCAAATAGGGTGGAATAAATTTATAAATATAAATCAACATGACAAACATCATCAAACTGAGAGTAACTGAGATCCTCAAGGCAATCTTTAAGCTCAGGGTCCTTTACATTCTGCAACTATAATACTACTTTTTAAAATCAAATAACATATAATAGAATACATACAACTATTTTTAAATATTACCTATATATTTAGAAACTAATATTTTCTTAAAATCAATTTAATGGCATGTGCCTTTTAATGCTGAAATACCGCTTTCAGTTTATTGGCATATGGATACAAAGATGGGTAGAATACAAAAGCAAGGGCTCAAAATTCCCTATGAAGTATTATTTAGAAAATATACTTTCCTTGCATTAATTAGGGAATATTTCTGAATCAATAATTTTGTTCAGAAGATATATTTCAGAAAGAAGTTCATTAAAAAAGACTAAGGCATATTGTACATATTATATTATATCTGTTATTTTAACATAAATTCACTGCTTGTAATCAAGAAATAATAAACAATATTCTGATTGTAGTCAACAAAGCTAAAGTGACATCAATGAAGTATCCCCAAAACCACTGAGAATATCAAGTGTTTAGAGATAAACTGTAATTCGAGTGCAGACAAGAGACCAAAACAAACAAATGAAACAAAAATAATAGAACAAAACCCAGTCCACAACATTTTTAAAGATCCCTTGTGCTGAACTGATGTTCAACTGCAAGTTTGGTAGCAAGAGAATAAAGAAGATGGGAAGTAATAACAACAATAAAAAAATAATCTGGTACAAAGGGACCCCAAGGTGTAGTAGTCATCCCTATGCAACCATCACCCTTCACTGCAATTTACTGATGTTGCTTCATTATAACAAAGCATATAAAGGGGGTGGGGGAAAAATATTCAGGTTTGCTATTTAAAGCTACATGATTTGCAGCATTAGCCATTGTAAATACTGACCCAAGACAACAGTTTAACAGGACTTTTCTAAGCAAGGAATAACATCAGAAAAAAATCCAATTAAGTGAAAACCTTAGGAGCTGGAGCAGCTTTACTGGAGTGGGAAATTGATAACATTTTGAAAAGCTTCCCATTAAATAATACAACATTAATAGTGTTTTGATACATTATCCTACCCCAAATTGTGCAAATAAATTGAACTACATTTCTATTCTTCCTATCAGTAATTAATATAGGAAACCTAAAATGATATGTTTGGATAGGGCATAAAAATTGGTAGCTTTCATGAAAATTTGTTTTAAGATCAACTGTTGGAAGAGTAGATTTCAGTGTCACTAGTCAGTAAATGTGAGTTTGTATATGTTTGTGTGTGTGTGTGTGTGTGTGTGTGTGTGTGTGTGTACAATTACGCCTGTAAAATACACACACACACACACACACTATACACTATACATTGGCATGTATAATAGGTATGCAGCATCACTATTTTCAATATTTCAGGAGCAACCTGTTTTATATTATTTGCAAGTTGTATTTAAATTTCTTTGGACCAAATCAAAAAAGATAGCCTGATAAGAACTGTTGTAGTCTTCCTGAAACATTAGTGAAGAAACTGCTGTAAATTTTGGGGTAAGGAACAAACTCCTATTCATCCATACTTTTCCTACCAATTGTTAGCATTTATTTCATTATTACAATGATCTAAATTCATAGTAATTTTCTAGCTTTAAATGATTGCTTCCTGACGGGGGAAAAACATGTGGTTAGCCTTGCAAAATCAAGACTTAAGAGACTTGTTCAAGGCTACAGGATAAATCAATATAAAGCCCATTAAGTGCAACTAAGGTTTGTTCATCCCCTTCATACTATAGATTCTTCTTTACTGTTTGAAATGAAGGAAAACAATGAAAGAACATCTCAGCAAAGAATGCCTAATGTTCAAGCAATGCTCTAGAAAACGTATGTGAATTATGCAAAAGTATAAATTTTTAAATCCAAAAATGTACAAAGGTTCAAATTATATTGATTTAAAATCACAATTTTAAATAAATCAATAGTAATTTCTTCTGAACATTTAACGTCAAGAATTTCTTAAAGACTTCCAAGTTGATGTAATTTGGAGGAACTATCTGTAGGATTTTCATCAACATACTAATCATGGTTTACCAATTGCAGGAGTAAAGGCACTATATATCTTTCTCCTGTCTAAATGCAGTATAACCTCCTACAGCTCAGACTGTGTTCCTATTCTAAATATAGTAGACTCTTATGTCATGAAAGTTCTGAAAAAAAATTAGCTATTTAATAAATGTATCTTTATCTGAAAAAGTTGGGGACAGTATTTATGGGATTTGCAACTTCATTTTAAAAAAATTAGGGTTGTGGTGGTACCAAGTACCTAAAATTAGACACTTGTCTACCCATACAGAAAAATGAATGGATCTGTCTTGCACAGATCACCCCTATGATAGTAAGTACTTATTGCAAGCAATGAGCTATGACCTTAGTTGCAAATAAATAAGTACTTACTAGAATAGGTGCTTATTTGCAAGTAAGATCACAGGACATGGCTAGCAATCTACAGCTGTAAGATTGAAACATAGATTCTTGATCAGCAGAAAACACATAGTTTGGTTCCTGACACAAAATAGCACTTGGAAACTACTTATTTGACACAACAAGCATATGAAATATTGTGGTTTATCTTTTCCTTCGATTCATATATTAAGCAAGCTAATTGGAAGAACTGAAAATTATGTGACAACCAATTTTAGCCCTTACACCAATGGTGGGTTTCTACTAGTTCGCCCCGGTTCAGGCGAACCAGTAGTGGCAGCAACGGGAGGCTCTGCCTACCTACCCGGGCATCATCACAGATGCTCTGTGCATACACAAAAGGTTCTGCACATGTGCAGAAGTGCTGCATGTGAGTGAAGAAAGCACGTGCACATGCATGCAAACAGTTCCGAACCGGTAGTGAAGGTAAGTAGAACGCACTACTGCCTTGCACCCTATTCAAAATGGTTGTTTCTCTGTTAAACAATTTCCCTTTCTGGACAGATGGTACACTAATCTGGATTGATGGGGGAGTAGTTTAGGGTGTTTAGTTCAGGGATGTGTACACATCTGCACATGTGCAGGTGCAATCCTGAACTGCCAACAGTATGCAACCTGTGCTACTATAAAGGTCAGCACAGTTCTTTGTCCATAAGTTGCTACATGCCAAGACTGTGTACAACACAGGTGTCAAACATGATCGCGTCATGTGACATATTGTGACAGTTTTTTGACTTTGCGGAGCTGGGATGGGTGTGGCCTGCATGTGACGCATCCAGCCCATGGACTGTTAGTTTGACACCCCTGGCGTACAGCATTTATGAAGGGCGGGGAAGGAGGATCAGACTAACAAAAGCAGTGCTTCAGTGTTATGATACTGTTTTGTAATACTGTTTTGTGACATTGCCCCATCTCCCACAAAGGTGAAACTTGTGGCACAATGTTTTAACCCTGCTTGCATCATTCTAATGAAACCAGTAAGGCAACTGCTTAGCACTTTATGGCTGAGGAAGGTTAATGTTGGAGATGGAAACTTTGGCAGAAACATGAAATACTACTATTTCAAATAGCAAAACATTTTATTATTTATAGTTAATTACTATCAGACACAAAGAAATGTTCTTTGCCTGCATAGAACTATCAGTTTTTGAACTCTTGCTTTAATATTATCCAAAGCCTACTTTGCATTCTATTTTTGTCCTACATTAATGAGTATGCTTTCCATCAGGTATTAAGCTTAATGCTTTTATTGCTGCATCACAGATAACACTGCCTGTTTTACATGATGATGTAAATATTACAAACTAGGTGAAGCACATTTCTTTTCTTAAATAAAAAAGCCAACAGCAATTCTCAAAGAATAATATCATCTTACTATTATGTGGAACAGAGTAAAAAAAAAATCTAAGCAAGGATCATTGACTATGTCACTGGTTAATTTGTGCTCCACGATCCTCATTAACATTGCTCAAGTTTCTGATTATCATATCCAAAATATTAAGACATAAGTATGAAGGTGCGTATAATTGGATATTAACCAGGACATACGTGTCTGGATAGAAGGTAGGGCCTTCCTTAAATTAACCCTGATACATATTAATTGCCAATTACTGAAAGAATCCCTCCCCCAGAAAAAAAACCCTCTGTAGAATGTTAGAGTGTCTAAGCCTCTTTAAATAAACAAAATAAATTGAAAGAAAAAAAGGAAAGCTTTATTCTGAAGTGAGCTTAATTTATAGGGGGTACAGAATGATTTTTTTCTTATGATTAAAATCAAAATCTAATATTTCCCCCAGCAACAGATGAGGAGTTTACAAAATGACTTAAAAAGAATATGATTATTGGAAGAAGAGCCAAACAGATGAAGAAAATGAACAAAATCTGTGTTCTCCTTTCCTCTGTATTGTTTTCAGCCCCTACTGCAGAACTATCATACAGCTCTTTAGGGGATCTCCACAGGATGTTCATTTTAAGAAATTAGAGGTGCTGCTTCAATGCACCTGATCCTCCCAGTATAGAAGCATAGGTTTTTTCCCCCTTAATTCCAAACTGGTTGTCTGCCCACCTACACAAATTATAAATCCCACCATGGATCCAGTTCAGCCAAGCAATCTGTACCTTTAGCTTGTTTTTTCTTGCTGTAAACGATGCCTAACAGAAACAATACCTGAGTTATCGGTTGTGTACTACAACATCTAATGGAACATGAGAAAATGCTAGGAGGGACATATTTGTTTTTCTTCCAGATATGAATATTTCAATTGCAGCCTAGGTGAATATTTAAATAGATAATCTGGGCAAGTGAGATAATGCTAGAATCCACTTGTTCTGTTTTTCTTCTTACCAAGTTAATCTGGCAGATTTAAGGGAAACTATGACTGTTTGTACATGAATAAACAGAAGTATATTCGTATTCAAACAAACATGTAGACAACAGTATTCCCAACATTTTCATGCAATGTGAAGAAGTCAGTATGTGTTGGACATGCGTTGCATAAGGTCAGCATGGTTGATTCCAATGTATACAGAATATAGATATGGACAATTTACTTCTAGATAGTTTGGTAATGTTACCTGAGGCTGATAGGTCCTTCTCCAAGATACCTGAAGGACACATAATGCCTACCTCATTCTAAAAAATTACATATAGGAAGAAAAATGAATTCCACAGTAATGTTGTTGTTAGAAGTAGGGACTATAGAAAGAATAGAATAGAAAGCATAATAAAAGAAGCAACAATTCAGTGCCTTTAAATAATAAAACAATGCATATTAATTATTGTAGCTATACACAATTATTTGATTGTTAAGCCATTAGTTCTTTCCATATATTTTACAGGCATGAGGTGCGAAATCTCTGCTTCATATTTGAACATTTGTTTGCTTTAAATATAAGCTTTAATTTTAATCACGGAAATGATCTAGCTGAGGGAGTTTGTAGCCTTTTCTACATTTACTCAAAGATATACAGCACAATAGAAGAGGCCTGTAAGTTTTTTTCCCCATTGATGGGATGTTGGCAGCTCTGGAGAGAACTTAAGAGGCAGAAAATAGCATAAGAGAGAATTAATCCTCCTTGGACTACTTCCTCAAATAATTCTGGCCATAATCATGATTTAAAATAAACTCAAAAGTAAAATGAGATATGAACATGGTCATAATACCTATTTCAAGCTGAACTGTAACAGTGTATTTACTGTATCAAGTAAAGGCCTGGCATAGTTATACAGAGATTATCTTTAATGCATATTCTTTCGCATGAATAACCGATAAATCCACATTATCTCTATATTTTTTCTCCTCTTGATTTACTGATCTTAAGTTATTAAACATTAAATAATGGTTACCTAAATACATAACTACATATGTGAGCAAGAATTCTTTTTTATCAACAATTAAGCTAGAGAAATACACAACATTTCAATGGCTCTTCATTAGCAAACAAATCAACAAGTGATATTTTAATGCATGACTTTATTCCATCTCTGCAGGGACCATAGTTGAGAGTGTGATGTACAGTACAGAGAAAGGAATCATCAGCCACAATGTCCCAGGGCTCTTTCCATTGAGGACTTCTCAGCCTTTGCTTAAAGAGTGCATTTAATTGACTGATAGACAGTAGCTTCTTTGTTCACAGAAGACAGCGAAGTAATGGCAGCTTGAAAATCATACCATCTACAGGGTCTCCTGAGACTAGTAACAGGGGGATATGTGTCAGGAATAAATAAATAATCTAATTATTAAGCCACTTCCTGTCAAGTTAACTCCAATTTGTTGGCTTTTGAAGGCAACAAAATGAGGCATTTTTCCTCATTATGTTTCTCTTTTTATACTACTGGTAATCACAGGCGGATTAAAGGGTGCCTGATTGGTTTTTTTGTCAAGGAACTGAGAAGCAGCCAACAGTACAGAAAAACAGAGTTGGGGTTAGAAGAAATTTCATGCTTGTCTCCTTTCCAGCTCCCTAACAGCCCACACTGCTGCCCCATACAGTGCCGCCAGCTGTACAGCAAATATGTACCCCTCCAACTGCGGCCTACCAGGCCACGAGTTCCATCCTGAGAGCTGTGAGATGCCTCGCAATCTTGGCAGGTAGCTACTGCTGTCATAGGCAGAAAATTCTAAAGGTGACCTACGAAACCCCCTTAGCTCACAAAGGCAGCAATAGCCGCAGCTCAAGTTTAACACAGATATACAGACATACACATACACACACACATGCATGCACACACACACACATACACACACACACTCTTGCCTGCTTTTCTTCAGAAGAAAACAACTATAGCAACAGGAAGCAACTTAAAATCATATGAGCAACGTAGCCAGGGAATGCGACCATTTTTGCCATGACATTTTAGCCTCTTTCATTTAAAAAAAGATGCACTCTACACGTTTCATTTTTGGCAAACGGAGAATTGCCTTGTCCTGAAATGTACTTTTGCACCATGTTGTTATTTCAATATCTAAAAATGTGAAAATTATGCCATAACAAATCCATCTAATTAGATTTCTCCATTAGGGAAGCTCCCAGGCACAGTTTTGTGTTTGTTAAAGAGAACCTGCCATTCCAGTCTGACCAAGGGAAAGAGAAGCCATTCCAATATCAAAACTCAGGGAATCCAGTCCATAAGGGCTCTAAAAGCACCGACCATCTGCAAGGACCTTTGTTGCAGTCTTTTCCCCCCTTAAGTGCTTTCACCCTGGCTGTAACATTTGGAAATTGTGGATGTTACCTGGGGGCAAGAGCCACAGAAGCAGTCACCTAGAAATAACTAATGCTGTTTTTATCTTCCTGTTTAAACCAAAGGAAAGAACACATTATAAATCAGTTTTACTGTGTGTGTGTGTGTTTCTCTGCAGTACAATGTTTATACTTTTTATACTTATATATTATTATATTTTCATTACTGGAAAGAAAAAGACAAAAATCTTGACGTGTCAGAACGGTTTGTTATTGCTAAGCCTAGCTCACTGCATCCTGAAGCTGTTAAACCCAGTCATCCTGGTAAAGCTACAGATACATGTTCAAATGTATCTGAAGCCATGGTGGAAATATTTGTTGGGAAGAAAAATGGTTATGTGGGAAGCAAGAACTGAAAAATAGCAATATTATTTTATGTTAGGTATATTTAGGTAGGCCTTGATTTTACCAAACAAACATATTTAACTTTGTATGTCACTTTATTAGGAAATTATTTTCCTGGTAAAAACGTTAATGGTAGTAACACATGAGCTGAGTGCATGTGTGTATGTGTGTCCCACTTTATTATTTTTATAGATAACTCAAGGCAATGAACATACCCTTGTTTTGGGAACATGTTTCCCCAAAAATAAACCTGGTCTTATTTTCTTTTGGGCTCCAAAATAAGCACTAGGGTTTAGTTTCAGGGGATGTTTTATTATTTTTTTTATGCATTTTAAGAGTACATGGGTGCCTCACAGCGGAGCAGGAGGCCGCATGATGCGCCAGTGCCACTGCAGAGAGGCAGGGGATGGAGCTGCCTCATGCATCCTGCATTGGCTTACCTCAGGGCTCCCGCATCCAGGCCATCCACGTCCCGACACCTGCCTCGCCTTGTGGCCGCTGCACCAGCACATTGCTCGGCCTTTGCCCCATTGCAACCATGCGAGCAAGCAGAAGAAGTGAGCCAGCAGCCAATGTATTGGGCTGATGGAGCTGCTGCCGCGAAGCAGATGTCGGGGCATGGATGGCCAGGCTGTGTGGGCCCTGAGGTGAACCAGTGCAGGGCATGTGGGGCAGCTCCATTCCCCCACCTTGCCTCACAGCCATGGCACCACAAGCAACCAGATGAAATAGGTGGCTGGCCGGCTGCTCAGGTGTTTAAGTAAGGCTTATTTTCGGGATAGAGCTTATTTTCGAGGAAACACAGCGCCTAATATTTCTTCCTCCTCATTTTACCCACAACAATTATATAAGGGCAGGTTGAAGCAAAAGCGATCAGTCTCATTGGACAAGTGCTGTGAAGATTTTTGCTTCTGCAGAGACTCTGCTGAACACAATAACTTTTTTCTGAAAAAGTCTGTGTAAACTGTGCTGGCATTTGCAGGATGGATGCAACGACGAAAGATTTAACCTGATTTCCAGCAGACGCAAATTCCAAAATTGGGGTGCCACAAGAAAAGGTTATTACAACCTTTTGGTCCACCTTACAGACCTTTCTTTGTCTATTGGGAGAAGTGCTATCCTAAATTTCTTCATTATTAGGTTTTCCTGTGAAATCTAAGCTATCTATGATTAAGATATAGCAGTAAAATAAAAGATGGAACAGGCATTTAAAAAATGTTCATGAAGGTTCCTGAGCATAGTGTTAAGTTCGGGAAGTAACGAGGCTGGAGACCAGGGTAGTGACAACAGCTCTTTAATATAGGGTGAACCCAGCAACAGGCTGGGGGAAAAACCTCTCCTTTTATACAGTTCTGCTGGAGGCTTCGTCCAATCAGCAACGTGCTGATTTCCCGCTCAAATATTTAAAGGTACAAACATAAATACATAACACTCCTCCCCTCCCAGAAAACACTTTGCCTCTATTTACATATTTATTTACATGTTATTTTTCGACGTAGTCACGCAAATAACCTGGGCGTCTCCTAGTTCTTTCTGACCTGCGGTTCAGTTCTGGTGGTGTTTTGAGCTGGTCGGAGGGGCTGTTTTCTCCTCCCAGCTCTCTCTGAGCCAACGGGCTCTGGATTATTGGCTGACTTTTTCTTGGCCATCCGCCTTGGATTACTTGAAACTTTCCCAGCTGTTTCCCTCGGGAACCTGATGGCGCCGCTGGAACTCTGGGACCTCAGCTAAGTCTTGCGCCTCCCGGTCATTGTCAGCTGTGAATTCAAATTGGTATTGGTCATGATTTGTTTCATTTGGTTCGGTTTGATCAGTTATTCGTTTCCTTAACTGATCTATGTGGCGCCTCCACACTCGGTTGTCTGGTAGCTCTACCACGTACGATTTTGGCCCGGTTATCTTTATTATTTGGCCTGCGAACCAACTAGGGCCGTCCCCATAGTTTCGGGCCCACACCCGGTCGCCTATGCTCATTTCCCTTGTCTTTTCTAATTCCCCCTTGTAACCCTCTGGTGTGTAATGGGGATTCAAACGGTCCAGTGGGCACCGGAGTTTCCGTCCCATTAGTAATTCGGCTGGGCTTTTCCCGGTGGCCGTGCTTGGGGTTCTGTGCTGGACGGCTAGGAAAAAGTCTATCTTTGTTTGCCAGTCACCTGGCTTGAGCCTGGACAATGCCTCTTTAGCGCTCCGGACGGAACGCTCTGCAAGGCCATTCGACGCAGGGTGGAAAGGCGCAGAGAGGGCATGTCGGATGCCCTCCTCTGCCAGGTATTCTTCAAACTGGGCTGCCGTGAATTGAGGCCCATTGTCGGACACTAGAGTGTCCGGCAGCCCGTGAGTTGCGAATAGGTGGCGCAGGGCTGCGATTACTGATTCGGCCGTAGTGGATTTCATGAGTATGATCTCCAACCATTTAGAGAATGCATCAACCACCACTAGGAACGTTTGGCCGTGGAAAGGGCCAGCAAAATCAATGTGGATTCTTGACCAGGGCCCTTGGGGTTTTTCCCATTCCCTGACTGGGGCCGTTGGGGGTAGAGGTCTGGACTCTTGGCAAGCCTGGCATTTCCCTACCCTCTCAGCAATCTCTGCGTCCATGAGTGGCCACCACACATAGCTTCTAGCCAACCCCTTCATCCTTACGATTCCTGGGTGACCCTCGTGGAGGAGATCCAATACCTTTCCCCTTAACTTATCAGGAATTATTACACGATCACCCCATAACAGGCACCCCCCTTGAGCCGAGAGCTCATCTCGTTTTTTAACAAATTCTTTGAACTGCTCGCCGCGCAGCGGCCACCCTCTCTGTACCCAACCGAGTACAGTCCTTAACACAATGTCGGTATGATGCCGAGCCACTTCCTTAGATGTGACTGGGCCAGAGTCCAAAGAGTCAATAAGTAGGATGGGCGTCCCCGGGGTGGGGTCTTCGGTCGCCCCTGGTAGTGGGCATCGGCTTAACGCGTCTGCATGCCCCACTTCTTTTCCTGGTCGATGCTGCAGCTTGTACGAATAAGCGGCTAAGAATATAGTCCATCGGGTCAAGCGTGGCGAAAGTGCCACCGGCGTTGGGCGGTCGCCAGCCAGTATTCCTAGTAATGGTCTGTGGTCAGTCACGATTTCAAAATTCCGCCCAAAGACATATTCGTGGAATTTTTTAACCCCTGACACAATGGCTAGTGCTTCTTTGTCTAATTGGCTGTAGTTTCTCTCTGGGGAGGACATCGTTCTAGAGTAAAACGCTATAGGGGCTTCTGTGCCGTTTGGGAGTCTATGGCTGAGTACAGCTCCCACCCCATAAGGGGAGGCATCGCAAACCAACACTAGGGGTAATGAGTTGTGGTATTGGATGAGCAGGCTATCACTTGAGAGCAGGTTCTTTACTGCTTCAAAAGCCCTATTTTCCGACTTTCCCCAAGACCAAACAATATTTTTCCCTAAGAGCCTATGCAGCGGTTCCGCAACGGTTGCTTTGTTCTTTAAAAAGACCGCGTAAAAATTCACCAATCCCAGGAATGCCTGCAGCTCTGCTTTGTTTTTGGGCGCTGGAGCCTTCCTAATTGCCTTAACCTTGCTCTCAGTGGGGTGAATTCCTTTCTTGTCTATCCGGTAGCCCAAGAAATCGACGGATTCGACCCCTATCTGACATTTGTTTGCCTTGACTTTTAATCCGGCTGTCCGGAAAATGCCCAAAACCTTTCTTAACCGCTCCCCCAATTCCTCCATGTTTTCCCCTGAAATGAGGACGTCATCAAAGTAGGGAACTACCCCTGGGAGCCCCTGCAGTAGTCGTTCCATTAGGTTTTGGAACAACCCTGGTGCCACACTGACCCCAAATTGCAATCGGGTGCACTTGAATGCCCCCCTGTGCGTTACAATTGTTTGGGCTTCGCCAGCGGGCGTCTACGGGCAGTTGCTGGTAGGCTTGGGCTAAGTCTAACTTCGCAAAGACTTGTCCTTGCCCCAAAGAGTGCAATAAGTGTTGCACCACGGGAACCGGGTAAGCGCTTTTCTGTAAGGCTTTGTTAAGCGTCGCCTTGTAGTCAGCGCAAATTCTAATTGACCCGTCCGACTTTATTGGGGTGACGATTGGCGTCTCCCACTTTGCGTGATCGACTGGCACCAAAATCCCCTGATTTATGAGCTTGTCCAGCTCCTTATCGATTTTCGGTTTTAGGGCAAAAGGGACTCTCCTTGCCTTAAGCCTAATGGGGGCTACCTGGGGGTCTAAGTTGAAGGAAATAGGGGTCCCCTTGTACTTGCCCAGGCAGTCCTTGAAGACATCTTCGAACTCGTTAAAGAGAATGTCTTTCAGGTTACAGTCACTTTTGTAGATGCCAGTCACTCCCATGCCCAGGGCACGAAACCAGTCTAGTCCCAACAGACTGGGCAGAGTTCCTTCGACGATCGTGATGGGCAGGGTCTTCTTGTATGGACCGTACTCGACTCGGACGGAGGTGGTCCCTCGAACAGGGATGCGATTCCCCTGGTAGTCGTGGACTCGTAGCCGTTGTGCTTGCAGGTGGCGCTTTGCGACGGACGGCAGCGACTTCGCCAAAGTGTCCCAGGACATGATGGTGATCGCTGATCCCGTGTCTACTTCAAGCCGGCACCGTACTCCCTCTATCTTTGGCTTAGTGAAGATCTTCTTCTCCACTTGGGTCGAGGCGCGGCCTATGACCACCGTTGTTTGGTTGGAATCCGCGCCTTTTTTGTTTGAGCCAATCGCGGGTCGCCTTGCCGATTCCGCGCTCTGATTGGCCGATTTGAATTTTCGGCGGGAAGGTTGGGCCGCTCGACAAACTTGGGCTAGGTGCCCTTTCTTCCCACACCGCCGACATATCGCGTCCTTAAACTTGCAGCGTTGGCGCTGGTGTTGACCCCCGCAGCTTCCGCACTCGTCTCGGTCCCCTTTGTCGCGTTTCTCGGTGCGGCAGACCCCTTCCTCATCTTCACCGTCGGATTCGGTCTGAACCTCCTCCTGGTGCACGGAGTTGCCTTCGCGCTCGCCTTCTGTGGGACCGGCTTCTGCAGTGTCTCTGCCGCTTGGGAGGACATTTCATGTGCTCTGGCTTCGTCCAGAGCGTTGGCCAGCGTCAGGTTGCTCTTTGCTAGCAGCCGCCGCCGCAAACGGATGTCTTTGACCCCTCGGATGAGTTGCTCGAGGAGCACCTCGTCTAGGTCACGGTATCCGCAGTCCTTGGACGCTTTTCTTAGGGCGGCCATGTAGTCACCGATGGATTCGCCCTCCATCTGCCTTCGCTCTCCGAATTCAAACCGCCGCACGTATTTGGATGGCGTTGGTGCGAAGTGGTTTTTTAGTAAAGTCTGTAAAGTTGGCCACGACACCGACTGCAACGGCGTTGGCTCTGCCAGGGCTTCCGCGATATCAATGACCTCCGGACCACAATGGCTTAAGAAGTAAGCCCTTTTTCGGTTATCTGGAACTCCTTGCAGTTCGTTGGCTTCTAGAAAGCTTTCGAAACGGGTCATATACGTTCCCCATTTCTCTTTGGCCGGGTCAAACGGTGCGGGCGGAGTGTAACTGGCCATCTCCACTTTTCTGCCCTGGGTTTGCTGGGTTCGGGTCTATCGTGCTTCAGCTCGGTTCTGGTTCTCCTTAGCCTCGAGATCCCACCTTCGTCGCCAATGTTAAGTTCGGGAAGTAACGAGGCTGGAGACCAGGGTAGTGACAACAGCTCTTTAATATAGGGTGAACCCAGCAACAGGCTGGGGGAAAAACCTCTCCTTTTATACAGTTCTGCTGGAGGCTTCGTCCAATCAGCAACGTGCTGATTTCCCGCTCAAATATTTAAAGGTACAAACATAAATACATAACACATAGGGTTTAAAATGTCAAATGATTTTAAATACAAGGAATGGCAATCTGTTTACACTAGTATATGTCCTTTTTGAGCCACTGTAATTATTTTTTGTTAAATTGTTCAGATCCTTTAAACCTATTTACTATCTGCTTCACTGGCACTTTGAATCAGTTTTCGGTTATAGTCAGCAAATCCCCTCTTCGTACAAATTCATGCTAAGCAGTAACACTTCATTTTACATAAGTTTTATCTGATGTCCCCACACAGAGCTGCCAGCTGTACAGCAAATCTGCAGCTTGCAAACTGAGGCTGACTAGGCCACAGGCTCCATCGTGTGCTCTGTTAGGCTCCTTGCTGGCCTGGCAATCATTCCTTGCTGTCACTGTTGTCGTCTTTGCACACTGCACGGAACTTAGAATCATCTGATTATTAGAATTTGTGGTCCACATTCCGTTTTATCCTTTATTTAATCTATCCCCAGATCACACATTTGTTTAAATGTTTTGGCTGGTTTACAAATCATGCAGCCATCTGCACAGTAGGTGTAACACTATTTTTTAGACCAAAGTTATATTAGAAATCAACAGAGATAAAGTCATTCAAAATGTTTTGGTGCTTGTTATTCTCCAAGAACTCTAGCTCTATAACTCTAAGAAAAAATAGAATTATCTGCAAATCGATGAACATCTATGAAAAACAACACCCAGCAGAACGCAGAGCTTGCTCCATTACCTACGTTAATACCATGACAGCTGAGGAGAGATGACCTGGCCCACTTCTCAACTCTCCTGTACAGATGGCTATTAAAGAGAAAGTAAGCCTTTTGTATGGTCCAGGCAGAAACCCTTTATGAGCTTTTCAAATAAGCCAGCATTGCCCACACGAGGCTAACTTTCTGTAGTATTAAACAAAGCAGACTTCATTTTTCCCCCTCAGCATTTCATGAAGCAAATGACAAATAGATGAGATAAAAGATCATCCTGGAATTCTGTACTTATAGTCCAACATTATTAAGTTACTGAAAAATATCAGTATTAAAAAGTGCGGTAGTTTTTAAAAAAACATTAAAATCAAAAGAGAATGTATTTCTTTAGCTACTATTTCATCAGAAATTAAATTCGACTTTAAAAAAATAAAGTATCATTTTTTTCTATGTAAGCCAATTACCAGAAACTACCAGACTTATATGTGATTCTGAATTATGACATCTACTAAATTATCTACATCCATCATTTGCATCGACTGGCTCCAGGTTGGCACAGGAGACAAGACTGTATATTCTCCCATTATTTATTCAACATATATGTGGAATATATATTAAGAGAAGCAGAATTTAAAGAAGATGATCATGATTTTAAAACCGATATAAGAAAATCTATAATCTTCCCTATGCTGATGACACTACTTGGATAGCTAAAAATGCAAAAGATCTGCAAGTTCTAGTAATAAAAGTGAAAGATTGCAGTGGGAAAAAATGGGCTAAGATTAAATATAAAGATGATGATCTTTTCTATTGGCGTTAGGTTTTTGCATAATGTATTTGAAGTAGGGTAATTTGAGCCTGACTATTTGTGTCTTGAGTGAGAACCACACCCAACCTTAAAAATTACAAATACAAAAGTGATAGATCGTTTCTGCCTTTTAGGATTAACCATCAATAGTAAAGGGATCCGTAAACAATAAATACCTAGATTAGCACTTGGTAGAATAGTCATGAAGGCCTTGGAAAAGATATCCAGATACCATGATGTCTCTATATCTTCCTACAAAGATCAGAATATGGCAAGCAATTGGAGCCCCTGTGACACTATGCCAAGGAAAGTGGTACTTTGAAGAAGCGGGATAGAAAGACATTGATCCTTTTGTAATTTGTTGTTGGAGAAACTTCCTAAGAATATAAGGGCAACCAAGAAAAGAAAGAAGTGAACCACTGAAGAAATCAACGTAGTCTTCTTTCAAAGAACAAATTATCATACTTCGAGATACTATATGAAGACACAGCTAATAGCAACAGCACTTAGACTTACGTACCACTTCAGAGTGCTTTATGGCCCTCTATAAGCAATTTACAGAGTCAGCATATTGCCCCCAACAATCTGGGTCCTCATTTTACCGACCTCGGAAGAATGGAAGGTTGAATCAACTTTGAGCCAGTAAGATTCAAACTGCAGAACTACAGAACTGCAATCAGCAGAATTAGGCTGCAATATTACATTCTAACCACTGTACCAGCATGGCTGGAAAGGTGAAAAGAAAGAGAAGAACAGGAAGACCAGCAGCATGGTGGACAGACTCAAATTAGAGTGTGATAAGTGCATCACTGAAAGATTTGAAGGACCAGGTTAAAGACAGATAATATATGTAAAAAATGAAACACTGACTTGATCGCCCACAATCAATAAATCATTTTAATAATAAGTATTATTTTTACAATATGCAAGGTTTTCATAAAATATACACATCAAGAGAAATATAAGTAAATATGGGTTTCTGCAGGCACATATGAACTGGATGAAGAAGGAGTTAAACTGCTGGTTTTAACTTTGATTCTTTTTCATTCTGTGTAAAAACCAAGCTGTGTAAAAACTTCTCCTGCTTATTAAACTGGCAAAGTAGTCAGAGCATGAAAACAGAAAAAAATATCTTCATCCATTGCCATATTTTCAGTCAATCTATAGTATCCTCCTTATTTTAAATCTAAATTATTGGGGGAAGAAACTTTCTTTTCAGGTTTATTCATAATCTTAATACAATTCTCCAGGTTTGGATACTTTGGAACTAAGCTTAATTTTCAGAGGGAAAAATCATTGCTCCTCAAATGCACACAATGAAATGGTAATGGTTTCAGTTTGCCTTTGCGTAACTGGAAAGATCTTGACATTACTAAAGAGCATTACATAAAGGGTGCATTTTTTTGTTTTGCCCTTAAATAAAAGATTAGGTAGAATAGATAAGTATTAATTCTAAGACAATCATATTTGTTGAAAAAACAAAACTGGAGACAGAAATACAGATAAGATTGTTTAGAATTTGTTTTATCTCATTACTTAGTCCATACTAAGTATTTTTTATGTAAAAAAATTTTACATAATTTTTAATACTACAATTCCATGCCTAGATCAGTACTATTAGCATTGTTACGACCTCTATCTCTTTTTTGTCACTTTAATCGGCCTTCAGTGATGAATATGAACTTCTATTTCATACAGCTAGTGACATACAGTTTTGCTTACTATGTTTCATGAAAAGATTCTTCTATGGCTGTTTGGAATAATCTTCAAAGATTATAATAACAGTATCTATAATTTTAGAGATATAGTTTTAATTGGATTTATTGGTAATTGATTTTATTGCTCAAATATTATTGGACTGAAAAAGTATCATAAAAAGTTGTTTATCACCATCACTCAGTATTATCTGACAATTGTACAGATAACTAAGCAGTTATGGAACTACACTTACCTGTTAGACCTCCCAATTTACATGGGAAAATTCTTTTTGCAAGATTAGAATCATCCATAACTATAGCGAGATGAAAAGATGTAAACAGGGAAACATTGGACTAAATAGATGTTAACATTTAATGAACTTCACACTGTATTTCTTTAAATTAAACATTTTTGCCTAGGCTAAAAGCCAAGTTTTACCTCTAACATAATACAACAGAGATAATTTGAGACCATAAACAATATGTTTGGGGAATGTTTAGTATCTAATGCATTTTTTGATACTGGTCACTCCCATTGTTCCTATATCCCATCACCTGACATTTCTTGAAGGGTGAAAATTTACAGCATGGCTAACAATGTGCAAGTTCTTTTGAGACTTTAAACAGAACTGTATACGGACTTGGCTCTGTTGAACAAACATGAATGAACATGAATACTTGAAAATCATGGTAAATTATATCTGGAATTGTACTGCTGTTATTGCTCTTATTCTAAAATAACTATGTGTGACTACTATTAAAAAGATGCCTATTTTATATCATAATACATTTAGATCATAGCATGTTACCCATATTACATGCATTAAATTCCAGAATAGGTTTTATCTTCCAAACACAGTGATCAGTTACCTCAGTACAATTCACACTAACATGGTAGTACTATAGCATATTTGGGCACTACTATTAAAAAAAACCCCACTCTACGTTCTTCCCAAAGGTAGCATAATAAAACTAGATTGAATGAAATTTCTTATCTGTAAATAGAAAGCAACTTATAGGATAAAGATAGGGCAGCATATCAACACTGTCGCATCTCTCTACCAAAATTAAGAAGATACATAATAATTCCTAATGTGATCTGCTTGATACTGGTTTATCATAATGTGCGATCTCAACTATTATGCCATGAAGCATTATTTTATGGCTTCAGTCAATACATTGTTGCTTTGGGGAAAGGGAGGATGTCTGCCCCAGGTACCTGCAGTAAGGGTGGTTCTGCAAAAGATACAAGGAGGCTAATTTTGAGGCAGCTAGAAATGAGTGCTGAAGAAAGTCATTGGTGTCAATATGTCGGGCAACTGTTTGGCAGCAGCACAGCAATATTAGAAGAAAAAAATGTGCCTTCAAGTTAGTTTTGACTCCTAGTGATTGTCCCCTGCAGTTCTCTTGGCAAGATTTTGGAAGTGGTTTGCTTTTGTGTTCTTCCTAGGCCTGAGAGAGATTGACTAGCCCAAGGACACCAGCTGGCTTCATATTTAATGTTGGACAAGAACTTATAGTCTCCCAGTTTCTAGCTTGGCTTTCAGCAGTGTGTGTGTGTGTGTGTGTGTGCGTGTGTGCGTGTGTGTGTGTGTGTGTGTGTGTGTTAAAAATTTATCTGTTCACCTCAGGTGTCAAATATCCTAGGTACATTACTGATTCAATATATGATTCCAACTAGTCAGGCCAGTTTTGCAGACATGGCTAAAACACATAATGTGTCTCCAGTCACTTAATGTATTTTATTGACCAAAACTTGCCAAATTTATTTGAACAAATAATTTAAAACATTAAAAGGAAGCATACTAAAACATATTCTATAGATAGCAGATATGAGATGGTTAAGTGTGCTGTATTCAGTGACGTTCACAGGGGATATAAAAAAATCTAGATAGTGGGTGAGAAAATGTAATCAAAGCTCTATAGTTTTTTTTTAACAATCAGGTGATGCATACTAAAAAAGAGGAAGGGTTTTGTGTATTCATTCCTATCACTGACATGTTAAAGTTTCCTCATGGATGTCCCTGTCTCAGTCTTCCTTTTCAATGATTCTAGTTCTCTCAAAGATCTTATAATTTATTTGTACTCATTTAGTCTAAATTCAGTCAAATGTCTGTATACATTGCATCTACATACTAGGTTTCTTTGTACTGACAATTTACTTTGAACTGACTACTTGGAAAGTTCAAAGCATTATAGATTAAAAACTAGTGTCATGTATCAGCTGGATTCAGAGACTAGGTATAATCAACCAATATCAGTACTGTGACCAGTTACAAATCTTAATGAATGAGTTTTAATAAAGCACTTTCATCATCAGCCATCTTATAAGTTTGTTATCTCACAGGTTTATTACGCTGATGTTTGAACAAACGAAGCTGATCTATATGTGAAAAGCTAATTAGTAATTTTAAAAGGATTCTAGATGGCTGCCAGACTATTTACATTGTTTTCTTACTGTCTCTTTTTTGATAGGCGTTAACACAAATTCTGCTGCTACAGCTATACAATAATATAGAGCTACAGTTCAATAAAGGAGAATATTTGTAACTCAGGGTTGAAGGCTTGCTTGTTTTCTTGCAGACGTTTCATTACCCAAACTAGATAACATAATCAGTGCTAATCTAGTTTGGATAATAAAATATCTGCAAGAAAACATCCAAGCTCAGAGAGCACCAAGGACCTCTCATAGAGCTACAGACTCTGAGAAACAAAATACTTTATTATCTACTACAGAAGCATAAGAATCTTTGTATTATACATACTCATTAACGCTAAGGTTAGCATTTATGTATTATCATGACAATAGCATGCCAGGGTTTTAATCTGGTGTAATTTTGGTTATAGGCTATATATTATAAGTATATTTTAAATTTTCAATTCATACCTTGTGGAAATACTAAAGAAAATTACCGTTAAAAATGCTGATTACATATTTTGAGTATTATTTGTAGCAATCTTAGCTAGTTTCTTAATTAAATATATTATTTCATTTTCTTGAATACTGTTCTAGAGGGTTTTCAGGCTATTCAAGTATTACATAGACTTCTTATTTTATGACCAATTGAATTATTTACGTTTGTAGTCACAAAATTTGCCAATTTTGTTGTTGGTACCAAGGTACTTGAGCAGCACTCAGTTGTGTCATTATCATAATAATTTCTGAAATTAAAACCTGCCTAAAACTCTGTGGAAAGCTAACAACCAGTTCATTAACCATTCCTGTTAGTTTTCAATAATGCAAAAATGATTAGAAGTTTAATTTGTTAATCACCTGTGTTTTGACTGGCAGTAGTATATGATTCTCTGCAGAAGTCTAAACTAGCCCTTGCAGAAAATAAAACATGCTAATGCTTTATCAGGCCTAATAATATTTTTTTAAAAAACTGATCACACCTGGGTAAATCATTGACGGTTATACAATTAATTTCTCCTTAACTCAATTTAATTTTAGAGGCAATGATGAATACATCTAGGAGAACAGTCTATCATCAATAAGATTTAGTACTTCACTCACCAATCATGTGGTTTGCAACATGAACCTGGATATCCCACTCATTGTAGAAAACCATCTGGCACTTGATGCACTGATAGGTCTTTTTCTAGAGAAAACAAGGGTGAAGGTCTTAATGAAGGAATTTGTACATTCTCACTCTCAACATTTATGTGAAAAATACCAAGATGATATGAAGCCATTTTAATATATTAATGCAGAATCTTTTATTACTCATGTTATCATCCGGTGATAAAAAGAAAATTTTAGATTTCTTCAACTATTCAAAAATTCACGAAAACAGAGGAGATATAATATGCTCATCACCATTTGACACCTCTTCAAAATGACCAGCTTGCCAAGCAATTACAATTATACAATAGCAAGCTACTGCACAGGAAATTGAATATTCTCAATATCATTTTTCATCTATCTTAATACAAACTGTATTATGGATTATGTTCTATTCCCAATATAACAACTGATTTCCTTAACTACTATGGGGATTAGATCTCAATAAAACATAAGTATTAATAGCTTGTATTATAGTTTTGTAGTAGCTGAGGCACCTGCCCTATGGAATCTCATTTTCTGCCCATCCCTCCCATTAGCTGGCCTTGACCTTGTTGGCCTTTGCTAACTAACCTGGGGATCAGAGTGGTGTACAAAATAGTTATACTGTTTGTGCATTACTGGGCTTGCACAATATGGTTTTAGAATTTGAGCTATTTGCATGGTTGTATTGTATTCTGTGTTTTTGGTGTTAGGTTTTAATTGTAAGACTTTCAGAATCATGAAGTAACCAAATGAGTGAATGAGTGAGTCAATGAATGACTGAAGGATAGATAGATAGACAGACAGACAGATAGATATTGGATCTTATGCAGAAGGATCCACAAACACTGCCATTTAGCAATAAACCTGCTTATAAGATTCTATAACTATTTGCATACTTAGAAGAATATTATTTTAATACAATGCATTGCATTATTCCACAATACAGAAAATGTTTAAGGTCTTCTTCTAACAAAATATAAAATAATTATATTGTGGGAAAATATCCAGGGCTCTTGTTTATTTTTTCCCTTAGGGTTTTTATTGTTGTCATTATTGCTATCCTAACATATTTCTAATTAAGCAACAGCTCATATTTGATTGATAGCAACTTAAGTAAAAATATAAAAGTAGCAAAACAGTAGACAGCATTTGATCTAAGATGACAGAAAAATGATCAATATCGTACATTATGGATTTATAGTGATTTCCAATGATGTTTATGTAGACAGATAAATTGTTGAATTACTTTCTGAGAACAAAACTAAGGTCATTTTTATAAGGCTGATTATTTAATGTGTTCTGCTATTTTACTTAAGTTGGATTTTATATGCACTGGGATCAAAACATGTCATTCTTAAATGTATTTCATTTAATTAAAATCAGAACTGATATAATTGATTCTTTAAAGAATTGTTGATCTTCATTAATAGAAAATCCTTGGCATATTAAACTAATTTTGAGTGTTCCTTCTTTTCTTCCTTTTAAAAATATGAGTATAATTTCCATGACAATTTAATATTTCCTAATAGACTCCATAAATTTTTAAGAGTTCCTAGTACATTTAAAGATTCACTTTCATTTACTAAATATTATTAATTTCTTATTCCAAATACCTGCAACTATATGAAAATTACATTATGCAGAAACAGTATGTTGTTGTTATTACAGAAAAATAATTCACCAAAATACATCAAACATATACTTGCTTAATGTAATTTAAAATATGTGTATGTTTTAGCAGCATATTTTATCATTTAAAAATATAGGTTGATTGACATGAGGCTAGTTTAATGTACTGGTGACTTAAGAGTTGACAGTTAAGAACCTTTTGAAATGTAAGCAATACTAGTGTTTGATTAATAGCACTGTCAAAATAACTTTTCACTTCTGTTATTTTTTTTTAAATCCTCTTTTGTTAGATAAATCTGAAGAATCTAATAAGTGATCACGCATTTTTCTTTTTTAGTCAAATATGTTTTTTACTTTTATCATTAAGCTTTGAATAAAGAATAAAAAATACTTTAGCATTGTGTCATTGTATTCATATGTCATTATTTTTCTTGTCAGTTGCTGACATGCCCTATGTTTTATTGTTCTAATGAGAGAAAAAAAGGCCAGGCATCCAGTTAACAATATTATTATTTTTTATTTTTTTTGCTTTGGGAAAGTCACATATCAGGAATAATGCTAAGGCTAAGCTAATAAACCATATATATGCTGGTTTAGTACTGATCATCTGGGAGCAAGAAATATTTTCTAACTAGTTCTAAGGGGAAATGTTTTAAAAAGGGAGACTCTTACACTGTGTATGTTGGTCTGAATGACAGCATCCATAGTATCTGGATGCTACCATAACAGAGCTCTTAGAAAGTTGGTGCTTAAAGTCTGATTCAGATATAACTTTAATAGAATACTCTTGCATTTTTCTACCTAAAATCAATATTTAGGTCCATCTTATTATATTTAAAGAGCAAATAACAGGCCCATTAGGTGGTAAAATTAAAGTGAAATTAGATTTGCAATGCATTCATTGTTATTTATTCAAAAGCACCAATTCATTTAAAGTTAGTTATAACAAACTGCCTGTGAAAGCAGTGGCATTTAAAGTAGTTATGACTAACTTGTTCTAGTAGTTTGAATGAGACTATTTATTTATCTAATAAAGATTTTTTTCCCCCTGCTGTTCTAGGGCTTTAGAGCTGCTTATAAAAATTTAACATCGTAATAGCTTATTAAACAATACATTCAAGAAACGTACAGCAGAAGCAAGGATCACAGGTAAAACACAATTTTTATTTAAAGCATAAGTATTTGGCAAATCAAAAATCTGTCAGAAAATAACTGCCTTTCTCTATCAGAAAACAGAAAAATCATCTGATCTTCAAGGGACCACTGTTCCACAGCACTGGTGGAGCCCTATCATTAGTCATCATAATGTAGCATGCTACCAATCTATTAGACTTTCCTTAGGATTTTAGAAAGATCCGAGTAAGAAAATCAGGATCGTGGAAAACTGTGCAGCAGGAATCTGAGCTGATCTTGATTTAACATATAGTTTTTAAAATCTTAATCTGTGTAGTTTTAATATTTTAATTATGTTTCTATTTGTTTTATAAAGCTGTAAGCTGCCCAGAGTTACCTTACAAGGGAAATACCATAGGTGGTATAAAAATTTAATAAATAAAGAGTTCTCAATATTCACCATAGATACTCTGTATACGTACAGTAATAGTGGAAGAGCATGGTTTCTTCGTCCTTATCAAATTACAGTACTTGATTTAATATGTACCCTAATATGTGTTTGGTCGATTCATCTGGAGTTTTTCTGTCTTCTTGTTCAAGTAACAATGAGGGTTCATGCTGCCTCATCAGTCTTAATCCTCTGGAAAATTAGGGAACTCTTTTGCTTCCACCAGCAGGGAGATATGTTGAATTCTGTCAATCATCCAATTAGATTGTTGACACATTTCCTTATTCCAGAGTCACTCAAGCCATATATGGTGGTAAGATACCCAAATGGGAAGATTTTTTATTGTTTAGAAATTTAAAGGAGAGCTGTTGTATCAAGAAGCCTTTGGAGGGGAAAAACTATTAACAGGAAAAGGCATTTAATGCATGGAAACTCAAAATAAACAAAATCACAGGAAGATTCGTCAGCGAAAAAGTTGTTGCCTCAAAATACAAAGTGAAGCAACTCTTCAATCTATTGAAAGTGATATTAACTCAGCAAACTCTATAGATATGTATATAGGCAGAATGAGCAATAAAATGCAAGATGAAACTAAAAGTTAATTGTGGCAGGCAATTTGCATTTGTCCTATGAAAGAGTAATATGTCTGGTGCATTTAACTGTTTAATGGCCCAGAGTCATGTATTGAGATGGATGGCAATATTTGATAAAAAAGAAGTTTCTAGTTTAGAGATATTAGTATATATAGATGAGTGTATTTAAATAGCAATGGGCTTGGTTTGTGCTTGTAATATACCTAGAAAATTGTTCTTGCTCTTGCAGGGAGTGCTGCTAGAGGCATAGGCATGTTGGCTATGACTAAGGCTGATGGCCTAGTCTTTATTTTTGGTCAAAGTATCATGATTAGAATCAATAGTTACAGGAATAGCTTGGGGAAGAATATAAACTGAAATAATGGTTTGAGTTTACAATCAACTCAATAGATTACAGTAAATGTTAAACAAAATGTAGGATAAAATGAGTATGAAACTTTGTGAAACTTAATGTATCAAAAATAACATTGTTGAGTTAACATGGAAAATGGAATGAAGAATTGCAAGTTGTATATAAAGTACGAAAAAATATGACAAGTTAATGAATTTGGTCTTTAGTAATATATTTACCAAAGATGAAGAAATAGATGGAGAAATACATAGAAATGCAATTCTGGTAGAAAGGAAATGGGTAGGCTATTTACTGTTGTGATGAATTATTGTCTGTTGAAAGAAGTGAAAACGACTCCCTGTAAGAGTTTTGTACACTTTACTATATGGAAGTGAATGCTGAATATTGGCTACTGCAACTTCGTTTTATCTTTTTCTAATCTTTAGTAGCAAACAACCTGAAACCAATTCAAGTAATAAGCAAATAGACTGTGAAAATAATTCTAAAAGCTTTTTCCTCATTACCTAGGAATGGAAAAATAAGATCTACAGCCTGTTGTATGCTGAAGTTATGTACTAATGTATAGAACCAGGAAACCATACATCAAGATCAGATCAGTTCAGAGACCAGCATCAAGAAATTTAATAGATAACTCCCATGCAGCAAATTATATTTGGCCCAGTAACATAATATTTAATGAAATACTGAAGTGACAGAGAAAGTAATATATTGCTAGACATTACATACTAAGTAGAGGCTAAAACTAGCTATACAGATATTTGTTGATAGTCTCCATTTGATGGACCATCTATCTGTACTTTGGTAGCTGACTTCCTCATCAACTCAACTGAACTATAGACAAAAGGTATGGAAGTTGGTGTGAATGAGTGAATGTTCAATTTTTAAAAAATATTTGAAGTCACAAATGTTTTATTGTTGATGATTTAAACTGAGATATGACTACTCATTGTCTTAACTTAGGCTGCTGCCTTTTTGAGACAGGCAGTAGCCCTTCTACATTGGTATAACTGAAGCCACTAACTCAACTGAATATGAAAGTAAGGGCCATTTCTTTGGAGCTAAATTCCTATGTAATATTTATTATGTCAAAAAAAACATAAAAGTTGAATGAAGTGGGAATAGGATACTTATGCAATAAGATGTTGGATAAGAATGAAGGGACAATTCATATTCTTTCTTTATTTCCATAAAATACTACTGTGACAATCCATCAGTCCAGATGCCATAGGCTGTAACAATGAAACTGTCTCTTTTTCTCCTTAATTTCTATGCATGATAGAATAGAATACAATTCTTTATTGACCAAGTGTGATTGGACACACAAGGAATTTGTCTTGGTGCATATGCTCTCAGTGTACATAAAAGAAAAGATACATTTGTCAAGAATCCATAAGGTACAACACTTAATGATAGTCATAGAGTACAGATAAACAATCAAATCATATTAGGAAACAGTCAATATAAATGTAGAATTAGTTTTATGTAGTGGTTAAGGCATTAGCAGTCTCCAAGAATCAAATACAATTGAACAAAATAAAATAAAATAATACAATAAAATAAAATAAAAATACAAAATGAATATAATAAATAAAATAGAAGTCTTGAAACTAGAATCTGTTGCTTTGGAACTGAAGAGGTGTTTGAGCCAACAGCTCTCTATTTAGCAAGAAAGTATATTTCATTTTCTGAAATATATGTACATGCTATGCACAACACTCTTCTGAAAACTATCTGTGGCTTTAATACTCAAATCCACACATGAAGGTCCCTATATGTGTGAAAATAAGAGTGCACAAGGTCATCCTAAATTGATAGCATGGGAAGTATTGTGTGGAAGGCAGGAGAGACTATTTAGTAGAAAAGTAGAAGAGACTAGGTCAAGAATGAAGAGTCAGTGAATAAATGTGGACTGAATGCAAAATCCGGCCCCTCAGTCCTCACTCGTTCCCCGGAAGGTCAAGACCCTCAGAGCTTGGGTCTTCGGCTGATGCTTTGCAATGCCCGGTCCGTGGTCAATAAGGCTCCCCTGATTTGTGACCTGATTCAGAGGGAGTCCGCGGACTTCATGGGCATTACGGAGACCTGGTTGGGCACAGAAGGGGGTGTACCCCTGGTTGAACTGTGCCCTCCGGGTTTCCGTGCATTCCATCAGCCGAGGGCCCAAGGTAGGGGTGGGGGGGGTGGCGGTTGTGATTAAAGAAAGTCTAGGGCCGAGGGAGTCCACTGTTCCTCAGATAGCTGGCTGTGAATCCCTCCTTGTGAAGTGGGGCCACCGGAATCAGATGGGGCTGTTGATCACGTACCTGGCTCCTTGCTGCGTGACTACAGCCCTACCTGAGCTACTAGAGGTGCTTGCTGGCGTGGCGGTTGAGATTCCCAGACTTTTGGTCTTGGGGGATTTCAACCTGCCATCGGCCGGCTTGTCATCAACGGTGGTTCAGGAGTTCCAGGCCTCCATGACGGCCTTGGACCTGATTCAAGTAACTGATGGCCCTACACACATTGGGGGAGGCGCGCTAGACCTGATTTTTATCTCTGGTCAGTGGGTTAATGATCTGGATTTAGGAGATATAGTTAAAGAACCAGTGTCATGGTCAGATCATTTTCTTCTTCGCCTAGACTTTCGGACCGCCGCTCACCACCGCAGGGAGACGGAGCCAATGCGTTGGTTCCGTCCCAGGCGCCTGATGGACCCGGAGAGGTTCCGGACGGAGCTTGGGCCGTTCCCTGAGGATCTTACCCACGGCACGACTGAAGAACTGGTTGCGGCCTGGGAACGGGCCGCGGCTGGGGCTTTGGACCGTGTCGTGCCTTTGCGGCCTCTGACCTCAATTGGCTCCCTGGTTTTCCAAGGAGCTGAGAGAGATGAAACGCCGGAGAAGACGCCTAGAGAGTACTTGAGGTCTAGCTGTTCCGAGGCTGATCGGACACTAGTGAGGTCCTTTACTAGGACCTACCTAGTGGCAATGAGGAGGCGAAACGTTCTCGTTTCCACCCTCATTGCATCGGCAGATAACCGCCCGGCCGCCCTGTTTCGGGTGACCCGTTCCCTCCTTCATCAAGAGGGACGGGATGACCCCTTACAGGGACGGGCTGAGGAGTTTAACGGTTATCTATACGATAAAATCGTTCAGCTTCGGGATAGTTTGGACCAAGATTGCGATGATCCAGCTGAGATGACAGAGACACGTCTTGTTGAGGTTATTTGGGATGAGTTTGAGTCTGTGGCTCCCGAGGACATGGACAGGTTGCTGGGGAGGTTACATGCAACTACATGTTTACTGGACCCGTGCCCTTCCTGGTTAGTGCTGGCTGCTCAGGAAGTGACACGAGGCTGGCTCCAGGAGATTATAAATGCTTCTTTGATGGAAGGGGTTTTCCCCGCCGCCTTGAAAGAGGCGGTGGTGAGACCTCTCCTCAAGAAGCCTTCCCTGGACCCAGCTATTTTGGGTAATTACCGTCCAGTCTCCAACCTTCGCTTTGTGGTGAAGGTTGTAGAGAGTGTGGTTGCATGGCAGCTCCCCCGGCACCTGGAGGAAACTGTCTATCTAGACCCGTTCCAGTCTGGCTTCCGACCCGGTTATAGCACGGAGACGGCTTTGGTCGCGTTGGTGGATGACCTCTGGAGGGCCAGGGACAGGGGTTGTTCCTCTGCCTTGGTCCTATTAGATCTCTCAGCGGCCTTCGATACCATCGACCATGGTATCCTGCTGCGCCGGTTGGAGGGATGGGGAGTGGGGGGCACCGTTTACCGGTGGTCCCCCTCCTATCCCCCTGACCGGCCGCAGACGGTGTTGACAGGGGGGCAGAGGTCGTCCTCGAGGCGCCTCACTTGTGGGGTGCCTCAGGGGTCGATTCTCTCGCCTACCCTGTTCAACATCTATATGAAGCCGCTGGGTGAGGTCATCAGTGGTTTCGGGGTGAGTTATCATCTGTACGCTGATGATACTCAGCTGTACTTTTCCACCCCGGACCACCCCAACGAAGCGGTCGAAGTGCTGTCCCGGTGCCTGGAAGCTGTACGGGTCTGGATGGGGAGAAACAAACTCAAGCTCAATCCCTCCAAGACCGAGTGGCTGTGGATGCCGGCATCCCGGTACAGGCAACTGCACCTGCAGCTGACTGTTGGGGGCGAGTTAGTGGCCCCAAAGGAGGTGGTTCGCAACTTGGGCGTCCTCCTGGATGGATGGCTGTCTTTTGATGAACACCTGGCGGCCGTCGCCAGGAGGGCCTTTTACCAAGTTCGCTTGGTTCGCCAGTTGCGTCCCTTCCTTGACCGGGATGCCTTATGCACGGTCACTCACGCTCTGGTTACGTCTAGGCTGGATTATTGCAATGCTCTCTACATGGGGCTGCCCTTGAGGTGCACCCGGAGGCTGCAGTTAGTCCAGAATGTGGCTGCGTGAGTAGTAACGGGAGCCGCTCGTGGCTCCCACGTGACATCGCTGCTCCGTAGCTTGCACTGGCTTCCTGTGGTCTTCGGTGCGCTTCAAGATTTTGGTAACTATCTTTAAAGCGCCCATGGCTTAGGACCCGGTACTTACGAGACCGCCTGCTGTTACCTTTGCCTCCCACCGACCAGACGCTCTCACAGAGAGGGTCTTCTCAGGGTGCCGTCTGCCAAACAGTGTCGGCTGGCGGCCCCAGGAGTAGGGCCTTCTCTGTGGGGCAGTGACGCTCTGGAACGAACTTCCCCCTGGCCTGCGTCAAGTGTCTGATCTTCGGACCTTCCGTCGTGAGCTCAAAACATATTTATTTATTAAAGCGGGACTGGCATAATTTGTGTTGAATTTTAAATTGGGTATTCTTAATATTTTTAAATTTTTAAATCTAAATTTTAATAATCAGCCTTTAAAATTTGCTCTTTTTAAATGTTGTTTTAAATTGTATATATTTTGGTTTTATTCTGGCTGTACACCGCCCTGAGTCCTTCGGGAGAAGGGCGGTATAAAAATTTAATAAAATAAATAAATAAATAAATAAAAGAGTACTATTAACAGGAACTTTGTTGAGATGGTTTAAGTATGAACAAGATTCAATTATACAAATATAATTCCAAGAGTGAGTGGGCTGAGAATAATGGAAAAACCAAAAATTCACAGTTAGATGGAGTAGATGAGGTCTTAAAAAGAGAGAGAAATGGGAAGATCAAATCATAAAGGACAGCATATGAAGAAGGATGTAGCCATGGTGGGGGGGAAAATTAGTATGGAGTGTGGAGAGACTTGATAAATGATATTAAAGTAGTTCTAATTCTTTCTTTTTCTTATTTCATGGCTTTAATTTCTTTGGTTTATGTGTTTGCACTCTGCATAATGTTGCTTAAGCTGAAAGGAAATAGTATGATAGATAGATACGTATGGAAAGAGATATTGAATCCCAAAATATTATGCCTATATTAATTCAGATAGGAGTAATGTCATAAACAGTATTGAGATGCACTCAGGAAGCTAAAGGTACAAAGGTGTATAATAATCCCAAATTTACCCAGGTAAATGTTGCTGAAACTTTATTCGTCTCTAGAATTTTTTTTAAAAAATTGGAACTGGAACTGTTAATTTGGTGATTAGAATATACTGGGAAATAAATAATCTCATCCAGAGCCAAATCAACATATTCTTCACAATTGGGTACATTTTTCATGTATTCTGTGAAAAGCATTTGGATACCATCTTAATCCACTGCCCACAGTTAGACCTCTTCAGCTCAAGATATAGCAATAGCACTTAGACTTATACACCACTTCACAGTGCTTTTACAGCCTTCTCTAAATGGTTTACAGAGTTACCATATTGCCCTCAACAATCTGTGTCCTCATTTTACCGACCTTGGAAGGATAGAAGGCTGAGTCAACCTTGAACCAATGAGACTCAAACTGCCAAATTCTGGCAATCATCGGCAGTCAGCAGAAGTAGCCTGCAGTATTGCATTCTAACCACTGCGCCATCACAATTCATGCATCAGTTTAGCGTACAAGTGATAAAATAAAATCAGCCTGAATTATCTTCTACTTTTGTTAAAAGTTAATTTATTTCAATTTTGTTTTTCACTTCTTAAATCAGTTAATGTCTGTATTTTTAAAAATCTGATCTCAGATTGTTCATTTTAGCTTTGACTAGATCCTTAATATTGTTTTGCTTTTGAAAATCGATGCTTACGCTTTAACTATTTATATTTCAAGTACCTAATCTTTTCTGTTTCTGATGATTTTTAAATTCCTGGTAAGTCATTTATGTTGCTTCCTTCTCAATGCATATGAATGTACATCAAAATCTTCAAACAACATTTCTATGCATGGTCTTACTTTAGAGACACTGAGCCATTTTATAAGATCTTAAAGTGTCTAGGTGTTTATTAGCATTTGTAGTTTTTCCCAATGTTTAAATCAAACTGAGAAAACATAATTTTTAAGATAATTGTTCTATTTGTCTAAATGTTTGAAATTCTTTCCAATATATCAATTTCAATTATATATAGAAGTAAAACAGTATAAAGCACATTGACCACTCTTACAAAATTTTTGCATTTTGGAACATGGCCACAACATCAAAATTGGGAAGACTGCTTTTTGTTGTGCATCTTTAGGCTCCCAGGATTTCCTTTAACACCTCAGTTTATCTTCAGCTTTCTTTACTGGGCTAGAATATAAACAACCAAACAAAGCATTGGGCTGCAGTCACCTACCATTTTATCTTTTAATTATGCCTTTCAGATCTAAGTGAGGAATTGATAGATATACTAAGTGCATTTCACACTTTGCTTTGCAGCACATCACCTCCCTAAAGTTTTAACAGAAAAATGAATACATATAAATAAAATAGAATGGCGCAGGTACCTGTTGAGTGACAAGAAGGTGCTCATAAACAGTGAATAAACCATGTAAGATAAACTCAAAACAGCTTATGTGGTATCTCTGTTTTAGCATCATTTAATGTCTCACAAGGAAATAGCCGGTTCAATGGTTGTTGATATACTCATAAACAAGGGGTGTCTAACTCAAGGCCCAGGGACTGGATCCAGCCCATGGAGTGCTTAGATCTGGCCCGCGAGGCCACCCTGGATACAGCAAAGAACCAGCCCATGGTGCCTCTGCCAGTGGAAATGGAACTCGGGAGGGCCACAGGCTCCATTTTTGTTGGCAGAGGGTTGCAGGAAGCCGTCACAGCTGAAAACAGCTTAGGAGCCTGTTTTTGCTAGTAGAGCTCTCAGGCCGGCACAGGCACCCCGATATGAGTGACATCAAGCTAGCAATGCCACCCTGGTCCCCTGAGGTCAAATACAACCCTGAATGAAATTGACTTTGACACCCCATCATAATCAGACATTTGTAGAAATGAGTCACTTTTTAATTATTGTTTCAGCTGTCACTGCCTTGTATCCCTCCATTTAGTCATCTGATCATTACCAATACATTAACATGGAAACTTATTAGCCAATGATGAAAGAACTAATTCCCCAGTGCAGGAAAACTCCATCAAATGCCTGTACGTTTCATGATTTTTTGGTAAAAATAAAGCACAGTTATTTGTTCCTGCCATCACTTTGAAGTGAAGATAATTGGGGGTCTGATTTCCTGGAGTCATTCTATGACCAAACCAGGAAGTGCTCACTCTCAGTCAGCTGTCTTTGCCTTCATGTAGCCAAATTTAAAATATTCAGCTGAATCCTAGCCATGGGCCTCCCACTGCCATCCCAAAGATTTAGATTGCTTTATTCTGAGTGACATTTAAAGCAGTTTAAGAAAACCAACACAATAATAAAATGTAGTCTATTAGCTCTTAAAAAAATTGGGAGAATAAGATGCATCATTAAAAACTGTTTGCAATTAACTGTTTGCATAAACCATCTAATGCCGACTGCTTTAATTTTGATGCTTTCCATGTAGATTGGAACATGTCTAAACAAATAGGAACTACTGCTCTGTAGTAATGGTTTATTTGGGTTAGGTGTTCCCTATACAGAGCATTGCAATGGAAAAAGATCTGATGATGTTACCTAGTTTGGATAACGAAACATCTTCAGAAAAACAACCAAGCTCAGAGAATACCAAGGACTCTTTATGGAAAAAGCTCTTTATGGAAAAAACTCTAACTTTTTTCAATTGTTAGAGGCTAATGGGAAAATTGGGATCTTTTCCATTAAGACCAAAACAACCCTTCCTTGGTTTGCATTGCATACAGGTAGTTTTTGACTTGCAACCTAAATTCAGACCGAAATTTCAGTTGCTAAACAATGAAGTTGTTAAGTGAATCATGCTCAGTGTGACCTTTTTTGCCATGATTATTAAGCAAATCACTGCAGTTATTCATTGAATCAGGTAGCTAAGAGAGTTATCTTCTCCCATTGACTTGGTTTCTTGGAAGTTGGCTAGGAAGGTCCAAAATGGCGATCATGTGACCTCAAGACTCTGCAACTGTCATAGATACATGCCAGTTGCCGAGTACCTGAATTTGATCATGTTGCCACGTGTATGCTGCAATGGTTTTAAATGATTGTAAGTCACTTTTTTTCCCAATGCCACTGTAATTTTGAACAGTTGCTAAATCAATGGCTGTGTTGAGGACTAATTCTACTAACTACACAAAATCCAGTTCATATTTTATCCTTGCAAAAAAAAAAAAAAAGATTTTGGTAAAGATAAACTAATTCTTTATTTCTAAATCTTTACTTATATATCTCCAGTAAAATAAATTGTTTACCTGGAAGCAAAATTTTAATTTAATTTTGATTGAGATAAGTTTTCTCTCTCTGCATTTAGCAAGCTCACTTGTCCATAGTTATATAACCACAAAACCTTTTGAATAATCAATTCAAATTCATTCAATTCAATTCAATTCAATCAATTCAATTCAATCAACATTATATATAGCCTTTGCATGCAAGACAAATATGAACATAGCAGAACAGTGTCATAGGCTTAAGCCTTTCGTTCCTAGCCACACCTCTGAATAACTGGTGGATACCGATCATAGAGTAGTGCCAACATATTTTTGTTAAATGTCTTTGTTATCTGCTGTTGGTCCTAGACTCAGCCAAGTGTTGTTGCTTAAGAGTTTATATGATATAATCTATCCCTCTTTCCTTGCTCATGCTTGAAGTCAAGTGAACAATGAGTAGAATACTACTTGATAATGGGACTGACTGACATCCCGAAACTTGAAAGTAAACAGACAATTTGGGAGTTAGACATATCTAACTTGACCAAATAGCACTAAAAAAATATTCTGAAGGAATAGGTGTTCCATATCAACCTATTTCCGACTACAATTTTGGAATTCTTTTTAATTAGAAATGTTGATTATCTACAATAACACTGTAGCTTTTATTTGTATAAAATAAGCATTCATCATTTATCATTCATCACTGCAATATCTTATACAATATGGTCTTCAAGAACATAGTCCCTCCCTCCCTTTCCCGCTTCCATTCATTCATTCATTCATTCATACATCCACCCACCCATCCATTATCCCATTATTGCTCTAAAAGTCCAAGATGATACACTTATTTTATCCTCAGAACAACCCATGAGACAAATAAGCTGACTGAAAGGTATTGGTTCAAATCATGTAGTAAGACTCATGGGTAACTGAAAGATAAGAATGTCTAGGGAGATTCTCAACCATCCAGGTCATGGTTGTCCTAAAGGTGCTTTTTCAAGAGGCAACTGGACTTTCTGGTTTTTCTTTGAAGACATTTTGCTTCTCATCCAGGAGCTGATGAAGCTTCTTGGATGAGAAGCGAAATGTCTTCAAAGAAAAACCAGGAAGTCCAGTTGCCTCTTGTGAAAGATAGAATCTTAGTCTCTCCACTGTCATCCTACATTTATTCTCTATACCACACTGGCTCTTCCATTTTCTTGAGAATAGCATTAGATTAGCACCTAAATCTTAAAGTAAATGACATTTAGGAGTCCATGTCTGTTTACTCCAATAAAGAAAAAGTAGATAAAATAATCTATTTAATAATCTTAATGCATGACATCACATAACACAAGGTTTATACAGAGAGAGAGTGGGAGGGGGGAAGGTGGGAGTGTGTGTTTGTGTGTGTGTGTATGTGTGTGTGTGTGTGTGTGTGAGAGAGAGAGAGAGAGAGAGAGAGAGATTCTCAAACACTTTGGTGATGCACATACAGAGAATTTCAGTCTGAATTTACAATTAGCAGATTTGAAATTGCAAACAAATTATAAATGTTGTTTGGGCCTCCAGTTAGTATATTTAACAAATTTAAAAATTTCAAGCGTAATAACTGTAGGAGCGACAACTGATTTAAATGTGTGTCATAAAGCCAAGATATAAGTCTGCTACTTTTGTACTTGCATTGCAACATCGTACACAAGTTCATAAAGAGAAGAGCTTGAATACAGTGTCATAACCCATTTTTCATCATTTTCCTGAAATTATGATTTGCTGCAAATGTCCTTGATTTCAAAACGATACATTTTAACTGAAAGTTAAAAGAAACAATACAAGAACAGTTTTGTCCATAGACTAGATTATTGGAAACAAGGATTTTTTTGTTAAATATATTCTAACACATACTGGAGAGCCATCTGTTAGAAATAATCTAGGTATAGGTGTTCTGAATTGAGCAAGAGACTAGATTACATGGGCTAAAAAGTAATCACAGTCTTTGTGATTATATCTTGCAGCAATACTCTAGCATATAGCCATGTTTACTTTTTTCCCAGACAATTCTTTTTCTCTTATTCTGACTCTTAAATCATTTGAGACCAACATACATAACATATATTCCTGTACCACACATATATTAGATGTAGTATTACATCAGTAAATTATCTTGTGCTTGCTGAAGGTCATGCTAGTTGGCTGGAGACTACGGGCACTAAATTAAGAATACCTAGTAAGTACCATGTTAGATTTCTCTACTCTTAGAAATTGAATCTCTATTTAATTGCAATGCCCTATCCACTTTAAAGTTCCTATAATGTGTTTTTATTTTGCTAATCTTTTTAACGAATACTTGGAAAACATAAGGATGCTACTTGTGGCCTCAAACCCATCTTAGATCAGGAAATGACAAACTTTTTAGTCTTCTCCTACCAGACTTCAGGGCTTATATGATCTACATTTTTTTTCTGAAATCCAAGATTGCCATAGAAAATCAGTGAGTAACACACAGTAGTCCTGGAAGAAAACAGGGTACAGTAACTGAAAATAGTTTTTGACTAAACAATCCATTACATATAACATTGCTCTTTTTTGGTCAAAGTCAATAGGAGTTAGACAGTATACAAATTGAATAAATCAACATTAGCAGTTGAAAAAATTTTTGTATGAGATGTTAGACCATGCCTTTAATATATGTAAGAATTTATTTATTCACTAGATGAACTTTTTAGGACATTGCAACATAACTGCAATTTAATTCCATCAAAACATATTTTACTCTGTAACTTTGACATAAAATGTATTTTAAATTTTTATATTTAAAAATGTTTACAATCAAAATGTAATTGCGTATGTGAATTATTATAAACATTCCTATTTACTACAGAAATGAAATGAATTGGTTTATGAGCATATGCAAAAGCTGCAAAATCTAAAAATGGATAATCTTAAATATCAGACCACTACAATTTATTCCACACAATAACACCAGTGTGTATCACAAACACAAATAAAGAATTAAAACAAGTATATAGGCAAACAAAAAAATTGAGAGTACACATAATATACAACAGTCTGATGCATAAGAATTAATGATATGCTATCTAGGAAGATTTGGATAATTATAAATAGATTAAAAAAGGAATCTTAAATTGGATTGGAACAATAATCCCCACTTGTCAGCTCATGAAAATAACCCTCTTTCAGATATGCTAAGGGAAGGAGAATAAGGAAGATACTGGCACAGCAGATAGTCCAAAATAGTCAACTCTTGCTAACCCCTGCAGGAAACTTTTGCTTATCTATGTACCCTCTTACAAATTAAAATTATAAATCAAATTAACCAGTGCACCAGAACATTAGAAAACCTAAAACAGAACTTAAATTTACATATGGCAGTCATGGCTTGCCTGAAATTGGTATGTTAAGACTTATCTGGGCAAGAGGCAGGTGTATGAATAAAAATATATAATTAGGAAATGAATAACAATAAATAGGGAGTTTAAGCCTTATGGAGCCAATCACAATATAATGAATTATAATGAATACTACGCATAGTATCATAATTAATGTAAAATATCGACAGAAGATGCTCAATCTCTGCAATCTGGAAGTCTGAGATGGATCCAAGGTATGCAGAGTGGGGAAAGTTTAATGTGTCCTTACTTTGTTTGAAAAATGACTCTCCTATGTCCCAGGAAGACAAAAAGCAAAGGAGGAACACTGAAGGTACTATTGCCTTGTTTTCCCAGTGAACTAATGCCTGAACCAAGTTTAAGATAGGATGTAGCAAGGCATGATTATAGATTTGTATTAAGGCACTTCACCTTGAATACAATTTCAATCATAGTGATATAAATTCACTCAATAAGGCTTAGTGTATTGAAGAAATTAGTCCAAAGAAACTTCAGCAAAATAGCAGACCAAAATTCAAGTACAATACTTCATACAAATACGCATAGGTATAAACATGGACCACAACGGTGCTCCTACTGCCACACCTTGCGTATAAATCAGGAGGATGTAAGTCTTAGGTTACCTGGAATCTTGACATCTACTGACTTTTTTCCTAAGAGTCAGCCATCTCTTATTGATACATTCATGTCTTTCTTAGTTCCTCCTGCAAAATGTTCCCTAAACAATTATGAGTGACTTATGAGTCTGGTAAATCTTTTTTATATACTCTTGACTATAACAAACACAACCACACTATTACGCTGATTTGATATTTTGTCCCTGTAATATTCATTTGCTGTTTTTACCCAGCTGTTATGTTAACAGACAACACACAATACTATAACAATGAGATTGCATTCAAGAAACCAACCACTTTCCACCCACAATCAGCAACAGCTGTGCTCAATAAAAGTAACAGTTTGCAAGTGGTCACTAGAGAATACTCCTTCAACACTTATGCCTATTGCAAATTTTTCAAAAGCTCTTAGGATTTTGAGACAGCATATACAGCTCTTTAACATTTTATAAATCTGTATCACCTTAAAAAAGCCCTACCAGTGCATTTCTACAATCTACTTTAGAAAATAATAACTTTTTTTGATGATTTTTCCAGAATCTCCATGTTTTTCATTGTTGGTCTTAATTACTCAGAAAATCCAAAACTAACATAATTCTGTATATGAATGAAAACCAGAACATTTCACTAGAAGCAGTGGTATATATATGTCAAAATCTTATATATATATAATATATATATGTATGTATGTATGTATGTATGTATGTATGTATGTATGTATGCATGCATGCATGTAAGCAGGAATTTCTAGAACATGCTTGTGCAATTAGGTAATGAAAAAGAGCTTCACATGATTACAACAATTCCTTCAAGCTGGCAAGAAGAAAGATTGCAGGAACATTCTTAAATAATTTAAAAAATTAAATTGTGGTTTTTAAAATAGGCATAATACAATTTAAGCAGAATTGCTACAAAATTTAAGGCAAATCAGAATCTGTATGTCCTTTAAAATACATTATGTAAAAAATTATAGAGTCCCATGAGATCTCTTTTATAACTATATTGCTTCTGATGCTTTTTCCTGATGGCAATCAATCAAACTTCTTGGGATTATCCCTTCTTACCCAAATTGGAATAAAGAAAATTGATGCCTTATTGTTATTTATTCACTATATTTGCAGTTCCACAAAAACATATCTGTATTAACAACTACAGTAGTTGAGTTTCCTCAACCGAAGCCATACTAAACCTAAAACGTCATCTATTCTACCTGCTTCAATTGGTTCTTTTCATCTCAGTCCCCACTAGATATGTCAAGGCTGCAATTCTAAAAATCTATGCAGCTGGGAAATGTGGGAGCTGTAGTCCCAACATGTTTTTACTTAAACAGGTCGCGAAGTTAGACTTAGATTTCTCCTTTCAAATGTTAAACAAGCCTGTGTTATAGCACACACTCCCCCCAAAAGTATATCTTTTACTGTTCGTTTTAAAAATTATCCTTAGGCTAAAACTCTTTTAAAATTCTTACATTGCTATCAACTTTTTTCCAATGTAGGCCACATATGCACGTTAATTTTAATCAGGATTTCCCACATATCGTTCCTCCTGCCCCCCCCAGGTCTTCTGTGATCTTTTAAATTTATATGTGTCCTATTTAAAGCGTGATAACCAAAGGTGGACATGAAATGTTAGCTGAGCCTTACTATGCTGTTTGTGTCATGTTTTAAATGTGCAATAGAACTGGATTCTCAGATTAATTATATGAAAGCTATACTAAATGAAAGTATTTTTTTCTTTAGGACAAAATATGGTATTACCATCACTGATTTCCTGTCTTAACATATTTTGTCCTTGGACTCTTAAAATATCAACTGTCATTTCTAGATTAAGTTCTAGCAATTCCAAAATACTGATGTCCCAAAATGCATTACTTTGGGGCATCTTCTGTGCCTAAAGCAAAAATATGAAACCTTACAATATATTGTCTATGGAAGAGCTACTGAAGAAATAAACATAAAGTTAATAAAATATAAATCAGCATATCATTAATTATTGCTTCTAGAGTTATCAATTGTTGAGATGAAACCAGAGGGAGACACTGCTTTTCTACTGCAAAAAAAGTCCACGCTATCCAATGTAACTTATTATGGGATAGGTACAGTTCGCAACACTTCGAGAGAACTGGTTGTTAACTTTCTGAGCAGTTTGGCAAACTGGTTGTTGGAATAAATCAGAGAACCGGTTGTTAAATTACTTGAATCCCACCACTGGATAGGTACACCGGGTACACACAAGTGTTAATACACATTAGAATAAAGATATCCTTTATTAGAATAAAGGAAATGCATGTTACTTTTGCCCAGTTTATCATAACACAAGGGAAGCTATATTTTTTAAATATTATCCCAATTCAGTAGCCTCTTTGAAAGCAATAGCTTTTTTTCCCTTTCATAAACTTTTGAAGGTATTAGGTAAAACTTTATTATGGTTAAGATGTGAGGTAAAACACAATATTTCCTCCATTCTAACAGATTGTCAAATTTTACAGCCTCATGCAGTTGTGTTTTTTAAAAAACAACAACCTGTAGACAGTAGCAAGTGGTAGGGTTTATTCCCAGTGAAAAACTTCATCTACTGCCCTGCAGGTAAACTATCTACTAAATGCACAAGTGTATCGGTCAAGAGGTCAAGTTCACTGCAACACTAAAATCCTTAAATGCTGTCTTCAGGATCTCAAATCTTTAATTTCAAATATCCAAATCTCACAATATTGCTATACGTCATTAGACTGTGGCATTGTTATATAAAATTGGGAGGATTTCAAAGAAAGCCAAAATCTTGCAATTTCTCTCAAGAATTCAGTGGGTTTAATACAGAAGAAGGATAGTGTAAATATCTACATAAATACAAATCCAGAAATAATTCAGTTTTAATCATTGAAGCATCCTTCTGGCACCTGCACACTTGTATGTGATCAAGTAATGTGTGTCCTGCCTGAAACTATATTCTATTTTGGACTGTGTCACTATGTTCTCAAGAGCTGGCAATTCTACACGCTTTCTTTCCATCAAGCATTGTCTATGGTTAAATTCCTTGTTTGTAATCAAGCAAAGACATGGTAAAATTTGTCCCACTATTCCATAGTATTTGTATACCTTAGCACAGCATATAAATTCTTATTGGCAAGTTAAAGAAATTAGTATAATTAAAAATAGATTGTTCTAAGTAAGTTCCTGTCTAAATGCTTTAGAAGAGTTGAAAAATAAAGCTACACGTAAGCCAAATGTAGACAATGCAATGTCGATCACTGTGTTTTTCCTGGCTGTGACTGCTTCTTATTTTCCCCTACAGTTACCATCTTTAAGGCTCTCAGCTGGATAGGTATGCATGGGTAGAGGTAGGAGGGGGAGGAGATTCATGGAGCAAGACTCAAAATGACTGGGTATAGTCCACAGGCCATATGTTTCCTGCCCCTTGTAAACAAAAGGAAAGTTAAAGCAAGTTAAAGGCTAAATAATGTACATTTAAGTATGCTTGGGAATGCCCCTTTGGCAATTCTAATTTGTGTTAGTGATTATGATAATAGAAAAAGGCCACTGCATTTATTGCAAATTAATTAATCTAGAATAAGTGTGTGATCTTATTACTACCCCATGGGATCCTCAGATTTGTAAAAAAAATTGTTACAGATTATTCTGCAAGAAATGTTAATCATCCGATGCTTAGCATAATATTGTCAAATCCTACCACTACACCCCAAATACAGCCACAGAAACATACACACATACACACAAACAAACAAACACAGAGAGATTGAGTTGTAATAAAAAGACTAATTTACCCTTTAGCAAAAGTAGGTGTTACACTGTGGCGTTTCTTTTTAATCAAAGTAGAGCAAGACAGGGAAAAATTAATGTCAACAACATAATTTACAAAAATAGCCCTCCTGCTCTGTTGCTCACAAATATTTTCAAAAAACAGTGCTCTGCATGCCAACGCTCTGGCTTAGTGTAGTTTACTTTTATGTCATTAACACTCTGTGCCGTAAGCATAACTCAGAGCTAGGGATTCCAACTCAAAATGAACCTCAGTTAAGATTCCAGCTCTCAGTTGTGCTGGCACAAAGATTATTCTCTTCAGTGATAAAGAAGACAATATCCTAGGGAGATTGGAATTAGTCCTACTCTGTGCCATTCAAGCCAAAACACAAGACTTATCAAAAAGCAAGTAATTGCTAGCTCACTAATGGCTAGGGAAGATACAATACATATTCGGGCTAAGTATATCTTGGCAAATAACTTAGCGCGCACGCACGCACACACACACACACACACACACAAAGGAAGAAAGAAAAAATGGTGGTCATATATATTTTTATGAAAGGGGAGGGGGAAGAGAGAGAGAGACAGAGAGGGAGCGAGGGAGGGAGAGAATTACCTCTTCTGATTGTGATGGACTGATTCTGGGCATTGGTGATACTTGTGGTGTTTTCAAATGTGTACTATTGCTGTCTGGGACGAGTTCTCTATGAACTGACTGGATGTGGTTCTGAAGTTCACTTTCTGATTCAAATTTTACATTGCAACTTGAACAGCGAGTCTTCAGTCCGCCCTTGCTTTTGTTCTCAACGGAACTCAGGTTCTCATTCTGACCCATGCCTTGTCTATTGCTGCTTGAAGGTATGTTCATACCTGGGCTACCACTTTTGCTGAGATTAACACAAATGGCACACAGCCCATAGGGTAAGCCGTTAATGTCAAGTTTTACCAAGTCCTGTTTTGAGCGAAATTCTTTCAGACAAGAAGCACATTTGTACAATTTCTGAAGATGCTGTATTCGCCCTGTAGTCTGCACTGCAGCACTGGTGCTTGTCTTTTGCATGTGGAACGTCCCGTGGATCTTCAGCTCCAAAGTAGAAGTCACTGTCTGCATGCAAACCACACATCGGAATCCTGTTAAGGAGTTTCGCAAGTCAGGATGCATCTGACAATGCTCCAAGAATTCTTCTTCACTCTGGAGGGGCATTTTGCAAATCCTGCAGTTTCCTGTATCAAGGCTCTTACTGTGTGTGACCTTATGTTCAGTGAGAGTCAGAAGCGATGGGAATCTCTCACCACATATTGGGCACATATAATGTTTCACTGGACCCAAATGTGTCTGCATATGTTCACGAAGCCCATTTTCAGAGAAAAATGTTCGTGAGCACACATTACACTTGTAGTTCCCTTTTATCAACTCTGCCTTTTTCTTTATGATGGCACTTTCCCCAGGTCGGATATTGTGATCCCGAAGTTGGTGGTTTTGCAAGAGAGACTCCATTGTGTAGGCTGCTCCACAAATGTCACATCCATACATAGGTTCAGATGTATCAACATCTTCTTCACTTCCATCATGACTGTTGTGGGATTCCTGGCTGTTGGTCAGCAATGTCTGTAGTTCTACTTCTTCTTTCTGAACTGGTTCAGATGCTCCATTGGTTCCACAATTGGGAGTTTTTGTTTCAAAAACACAATGCTTCTCCCTCAAGTGTTTTTCCAGCAATATGATAGCATGAAATGCTTTGCTGCAGAACTTGCAGTTGTATTTTTTGCTGTGTGTTGTGATGTGGCACTGGAGTTCCACCTCCGTACCAAAAGACTCACCACAAAAAATACACTTGTGTACTTTGCCTTGATTCTCCAAATGATTGTGCTTAACGTGGAGCTGCAAGTCCGTCTCATTGCGGAAATCCCAGTTGCAAGACGTACACCTGTACACCTTCTTCTCATTGCTATGCTTCACAGCCAGATGAAGCTGAATGGAAACTTTTGAGTCAAAGACCTCTTGACACAATGTACAACGGAAAAACACAAAGGTGTGCATGTCAAGCAAGTGCTTCTGCAAATCATCCACTGAAGTAAACTGCTTATCACAACTTTCACAGATGTAGTATGTGGAGGTTATCATGAAATGGATGGTCACGTGCTTCAACAGGGACTCCTGGTTTGGAAACTCCTTATTGCACTGAGGGCAAGTCAATTTGGGCAGGACAGTATCAAGATGTGTTTTTAAATGAGTCTGAAAACCATCCAGGGAGGTGTATTTAGCACCACACTGATTGCAGATGTACTCACCAGCTGAGCGTGGGGGAGCACCACCAACAGCCTGCATCATCTTTAATGATGTCTGTTCTATAGTAACTGGAGACAACGGGCTCATGGCTCTAGATTTCTTCCCATTATGGATGTAATTTAGTGCTAGCGGAATGTTCTTATGGTTCTCCTTTATATGCTTATTCAGTTTAAGAACACTATTAAATATTGGAGAATTTGTGCAGTAAGAGCAAGAATATACTTCAACGACTGGGTCTTTAGGGGTACCTAATACAGGAGAACCAAAACGAGAACTGCTAAGATCACAATGGACTTGTCTAATATGCTCTTCCAAGGAAGAATCAGTAAGAAACCCCATATAACAATGAGGACAAAAGAACGCATTACTGTCTTTAGCAGCTGGATTTCCAAATCCATGAGTACATCGAATATGTTCCTGAAGAGAGTTGAGGTCATTGAAAACTTCTGAGCAGAAGTTACACTGGTAGATCATAGAAGGCATGGTAGAAACTATCAATGCAGGATCTGGTGCTTCATGTATTTGTTTCAGATGCTCATTTAGGTTGTAAAGTGAAGGTAACACTTCTAGACAATACTGACAAATGTGGGCTTGCTCAGGTTTATCTAAATGCATAGTTTTCAAATGTATTTGCAGTACTGCAAGGCTTGAAAATAACTGCTTGTTGCAATAAATGCAACTATAAGCAACCTTGGCTTGTTTATTTGAAGGCCCAGTGATATCTGCCACCTGCTGGGCTGTCCGTTTTCTTCCACGTCCTTTTGTGATTGGAGGAACTGCTTCAACCATAGTTGAACTATCTACTGAGAGATTTGAATCTGGAGTGGTGCTAGAAACTGAGGTGTAACCAACTGTCACTAAAGAGGGGCTGTTACTGTGGTTGCATGATTCTGGCTGCTGGTGACTATCCATGTGGCTATAGAGCTCTTCAACAGTATGAAAGTTCTCTGAGCAAATACTGCACATATGTTTCTTTTCCATTCCATTATGAGCTTGCTCCATGTGATTTACTAGTGAACTTTCCTCTACAAAGAGTTCATGGCAGTAAACACACTGAAGAGCAGATCGGTCTTCATTTGGGGAACACTCTGGGTGGCATTCTGCTATGTGTTTTTGAAGATCTTCTGGAAAATCGAAACCTTCTTCACATTGACTGCATTTCTGAGTGTCCTTCATTTTCCATTCCTCCATCCGGGAGGCAGATTGAGAACTATCTTTGTTTCTCTCATGAACTTGCATGTGTCCATGAAGTGAACTAGAGGAGAGAAATCCACGTCGGCAGATGGCACACTTATATGGCTTGTTAGAGGTATGAGTCTTCAAATGAATTTTAAGGTGATCACTTCTTGAAAATGCTGCATCACATTCACTACAGTGGTACTTCTTATCTCCTGTGTGAAGTTTAATATGGCGATCTCGGCTCCGCTTATGTTTGAAGAGGCGGCTGCAATAGGTGCACTTGAAAGGGAGCTTGTCGCTGTGACTTTGCTCGTGGTGCTTTAGATAGCTGAGGCGGCTAAAAGACTTGTCACAAAACTGGCATGGGTAGGGCAATCCTGGGCCACCTTCTTCTTCACCAAAGTCACAACCATCTCCATGGCTTGGGGAAGTCTGATCTTTACTAGAGGGTGAAGAAGCTGGCCATGAGCAGGAAGGATCATCTTCAATGTCTACTCCATCTGAAAAAGGAAGAAAGAGGGGAGGAAAAGGAAACAAAAGTTTAAAGGCTTCTTGTTAAGATAGCATTTAACATTAGTACATGCGCATTTAATCAGAAATTAATTGATAAAGATGTAATGCTACACAACATGAATGTGTTACTTTTTCACTCCCATATCCATTTGCATCTTATACACTACTATTTTAAAACAGATTATAAAGTTAGGAATAATTATAAGGAGTTCTCTTCTTGATTTTTTTATCATTTAGTTACTTAAGGTGCATCATATATAGTCAACTTTATTAAAATGCAGATTTTAAATATTTAAAGTGTCTTTTGTATCCCCTAAGAAATGATTTGCAAAACATGAGAGTATCTGAACATTATATAACCAAGAGGCGTACTGCAAACACGCTCCCACAGGGAACTTGTCCTTCCGTTCATTATATAAAAATAGATATATATTTAAAAATGAAGTTAATTTAGGTGTCAAACTCTTAATCATAAAAGGGTAATTGAATTTCCTATGTTTTAAAGAAATACATAAGAATAAGTTTTGAATGCAACATGTTTTGAAACAGCAAACCATGGTACAGCAAATTTGATGTATAGAAAGAAACATCAGCAATCATACTGGTAAATATTTCTTTAAAGTTTGGAAACAAATACTACTTCACCAAACATTTCTTTGAGCATCAAAAATTAAGAGTCTCCTCTGGCTATAACATAGAATTAGAAAAATTGCAAAGTTATGGGAAAGGAACTATAGATTAACAATGGCAACTTCTTATAAAGAGAATTTATATAAAATGTTTTATAGATGGCATTTACCATCTGCTAGCTTAGCTAAAATGTTTAAAAATATGTCTAGCAAATGTTGGAAATGTAATCAAAAGATGGGCACATTTTAACATATGTAGTGGACTTGTGCTAAAATAAAAAAAAATTGGGCAAAATACACAGATTGCTAGAAACGACAATAGGGAAACATGTAGATTTTAAACCTGAACTGGAGATGATACCAGAAAAAACTGATAAGAAAATTGATAAGAAAAGTATGTATTTAGTTTTACATGTTTTAACAGCAGTGAGGATTATCTTCACACAATATTGGAAAGATGAAGAAACACCGCAAGATGAAGAGATAATTAAGAAGACACTAAACTGTGCAGAAATGGATAGACTTACATTGAAAATCAAACAGAAAGAAGACACAGAATATTATCAACCATGGAACTAATTTTATCAGTGGTTGGGAAAAAGGGGTGGTGAGTAAGAATGGAATCTGTATTGTTAAGCAAATTAAATACCCAGACAACACAATGTTGATTAAGTACTAAGGAATGCAATTAATAGAAAATTAATAAAAAAAATTTTTTTAAAAAATAAGAGTTTCCGTACTTATCATTTTTAAATGAAATGGATCCTTATCAAAATGTAGCAGTTTCTATATAAGACGTAGCCCAGTCAGGTGTGGATACAAGTCTATGCTTTTTTATACATAAAAGGAGGAAAGATTTAAAACTTCAAAATTATCAAAAAGAAGGAATTATACTTTCAGCATCTCTGGGATCTTAAAGAAAGCTGAATCATTTGAGAAGGAAATGTAAGAGTTTACCAGGCTGAGCCTGAGGGAAGGGTCAAGTCCCTTCCTCGGGCTCCCGAGTCCCTTCCTGTGGCTCCCGAGGACGTGGACAGGTTGTTGGGGAGGCTTCACGGCACGACATGTTTACTGGACCCGTGCCCTTCCTGGCTGGTACTGGCCACTCAGGCGGTGACACGAGGCTGGCTCCAGAGGATTATCAACGCTTCTTTGTTGGACGGGGTTTTCCCTGCCGCCTTGAAAGAGGCGGTGGTGAGACCCCTCCTTAAGAAGCCCTCTTTGGACCCAGCTATTTTGGGTAATTATCGTCCAGTCTCCAACCTTCGCTTTGTTGCGAAGGTTGTAGAGAGTGCCGTGGCGCGACAGCTGCCCCAACACCTGGATGAAGATGTCTATCTAGACCCGTTCCAGTCCGGCTTCCGACCCGGATACAGCACGGAGACAGCTTTGGTCGCATTGGTGGATGATCTCTGGAGGGCCAGGGACAGGGGATATTCCTCTGCCCTGGTCCTATTAGACCTCTCAGCGGCGTTCGATACCATCGATCATGGTATCCTGCTGCGCCGGTTGGGGGGATTGGGAGTGGGAGGCACCGTATACCGGTGGTTCTCCTCCTATCTCTCCGACCGGCCGCAGACGGTGTTGACAGGGGGGCAGAGGTCGACCGCGAGGGGCCTCACTTGTGGGGTCCCACAGGGGTCGATTCTCTCGCCCCTGCTGTTCAACATCTACATGAAGCCGTTGGGTGAGATCATCAGTGGTTTCGGGGTGAGATACCAGCAGTACGCTGACGACACTCAGCTGTACTTTTCCACCCCGGGCCACCCCAATGAAGTTGTCGAAGTGCTGTCCCGGTGTTTGGAAGCTGTACGGGTCTGGATGGGGAGAAACAGGCTCAAGCTTAATCCCTCCAAGACGGAGTGGCTGTGTATGCCGGCACCCCGATTCAGTCAGCTGCAGCCGCGGCTGGCTGTTGGAGGCGAGTTACTGGCCCCAAAGGATAGGGTGCGCAACTTGGGTGTCCTCCTGGATGATCGGCTGTCGTTTGAAGACCATTTGACGGCTGTCTCCAGGAGGGCCTTCCACCAGGTTCTCCTGGTTCGACAGTTGCGCCCCTTCCTTGATCGGGATGCCTTATGCACAGTCACTCATGCGCTCGTTACCTCTCGCTTGGATTACTGTAATGCTCTCTACATGGGGCTCCCCTTGAAGTGCGCTCGGAGGCTTCAGTTAGTCCAGAATGCAGCTGCACGGGTTATAGAGGGAGCTACGCGTAGCTCCCATGTAACACCGCTCCTGCGCAGACTGCACTGGCTGCCTGTGGCCTTCCGGGTGCACTTTAAGGTGTTGGTTATGACCTTTAAATCGCTCCATGGCTTAGGACCTGGGTACTTACGGGACCACCTGCTGTTACCACACGCCTCCCACCGACCCGTACGCTCCCATAGAGAGGGACTTCTCAGGATGCCGTCCGCCAAACAATGTCGGCTGGCGGCCCCAGGAAGGGCCTTCTGTGGGGCTCCCACACTCTGGAACGAGCTTCCCGGGTTTATGCCAAATACCTGACCTTCGGACATTTCGCGAACTCAAGACTCATCTTTTATCCAGCGGGGCTGGCTTAAATTGGGATTTTAATGTTAAATTTATTAATTTTAAACGGGGTTTTTTAGTATGGTAAATTTTAATCACTGGGCTAATTTAAATAAGTTTTTTAAATCGTATTTTAAACTTGTATATTGTATTGTCGGTTTTATTATGCCTGTACACTGCCCTGAGTCCTTCGGGAGAAGGGCGGTATAAAAATCAAATAAAATAAATAAATAAATAAAATAAGTGCGTCATCAGTTTGGAGTCCCTTCACGCCCACAAGTAATCTAAATCCAGCCCTCCTTGAATTCCGTTGACTCTTATCTACCGCCAATTTCCTCATTATAGTTCAAATTCTTGTTTAGAGATAACTTGGAATAAATTTGTACTCATTTTGGACCTAACCCTGGCTCCCGATTTCTTGTGTCTGACAGGAAAGGAAGAAGAAAGAAAAAGAAAATTATCTTGAGCTCCTAGCAGTTTACAATACATAGAGGTAACCTGGTGCCCTCCAGATGTTTTGAATTAGAACTCCCATAAAATCCATATACAATAGACTGCAATAGCACAGGTATTATGAGTAGTAACATCTGGAAGCACTGGGTCATCATCTACTCCAAATTAGGCTGGAATAGGATAACTATCTAGACTGCAATATTTTAATAAAATAAAGCACTGTGAGAGGTTTCAAGAGACACAGAAAAGAAAACAGTGAATTTTCTCTTCTTCTATACATACATAAAATTTTGACTTTCTTTGAGCTCCTATTCCAGGCTGCCTAGGCCTTTCTTAAAAGGCACTTCTGAAGCTGGCTGCAGTATTTGTATTCAAACAATTTGGTAGTTACTAAGAAGCAACAGAATGAATGTATGTCTACCTAATAATGAATAGGTATTAGATTTATGGAGTCATCCCAGGTTAAGTGAAAAGAGTGAATTGCACAAAAGCGTAATACTTCCGTGTATTTTGTACTTTTAAAGTTCAAGAGGTTGCCCACCATTTCTTCCTTTCTGCAAAAAACCACACTGGCTTAACTTCCTTAATAAAACAGAGCCGAACATTTAAATGACCAAAGACAAAGCAACTTGAAAAAAACCCTTGGAAACAGGAACAAACGATAAATTATTATGATAAAAGCTGAAAGATTTATAAGTAGCAAAGAAACAACAAGCAAGGACACAAACCAGTTAGTAACTTCAACTATTTAGCCATTATACTAAGTCATTTATGGAATTCAGACTTAACCTATTAAAAAAATGCCATAGTCATTGGCCTTTCCAGTTGATGTGACCAGATAGAAATCTAGTGTTGAATTTTACTCTCCACCAACTGCAGAATTTCTGAGGAGATTGTACCTTGTAGCTTGTTTTGCCAAATGTTGACAGCAGGAAAATCCTGGGAAGATCCTTATGCTAGCAGAATATCATGCACTTGTACCAGAGAATTGCACACTGATACCAATATGATCCAGCTTGCGGAAGTACTGCTTGCGGAACTACTTACAAACAATACTTAGCACCATATTTTATGACAGTGATGGCTAACTTTTTGCCATCGCATGCCAAAAGCAGGAAGACCATGGGTGTGTGTGCGCGCATGTGCCCATGCCCATAATTCAATGTGCCACGCATATGCATGCATGAGCTCCCCATGCTCCCCCCACTTTTGGCACGCATGGCACAGCCTGGGGAGACCAAAAACAGTCTTTCCTACTCCTCTGGAGGCCCTCCAGAGGCTGGAAACAGCCCATTTCCTGATTTCTGGTGGGCCTGGAAGGCCCAAAAATCATCGGGCTGGCATACACATAGTGCTGGAGCTGAGCTATGGCAACGCTCCCGTGCCCACAGATATGGCTCCGTGTGTCACCTGTGGCACATGTGAGAAAACAATCAACGGTTCTATGATATCCTGAACCAATTTCTTAATAAAGGTAAGAATGTTCTCAACTGTGGATTCAAAGACAATTCATCTCAAAGTTTAAGATTCATTTTACAACATTAAAATGAGCCTAGTGGTTCAAATGCAGGATGGCAGGCTAACTCTGCCCATAGTCTGGAGTTTGATCCTGACGGGCTCAAGGTTGATTCTGCTTTCCATTTTTCCGAGGTCGGTAAAATGAATACCCAGATTGTGGAAAGCAATATGCTGACATTGTAAACTGCCCTGAAAGTACTGCAGTTAACTATGGGGCAGTATAGAAGTCTAAATGCTATTGCTTTTAAAACGAATGGCACAGTATTAAATTGAATTCTGTTTTAAAGTATGAGTTATAGCTACTTGCAGCTCAATGTACCAGTAAAGTTTTTCCCTCTTCAAAACTACTGGATTTAAAAATAAATAAATAAATGCAAGCTCTCAGATACATTTTGGCCTGTGCATTATACATCATAGGACTCAGGAGGTGGGCCTTTTCTGTCACTACACCTGTCTTCTGGAACAGATTTCCCCAGTGATATGCATGGTTCCTACCCTACCTTCATTTAAAAGGTAATTAAGAACATGCTTCCCCAACCCCCCAAGTGTTGGATTAGGGTGGCTGGTGAAACTCTTGTAGGATTCTGTCCACTGAGCCAGTTGTTTGTCTTTTCTGCTTTGTTATAAGGTTTTCTCTGTTGATTTTATGGCACATCAATCAATCAGCCAAATCTCCGGATTATATGTGGTGTAAAAAAGCTTCTATATGAAAAAAAAAACTTCATAGCTGAAATAACATCACATATTTTATTGTATTTGATGGGTAATATTATCAATGTTTTCTTAAAGATGTCCCCTAACTAAAAGGAAAAGAAGAAAACTTTCTAAATCCCAAGGAAACAATTCATAAACAAGTACTACAACAATACTAATTTCCGTAAAAACCTACATTCTCTTAATACAAATTGCCATTTCAGCTTATAGAAACATTCCAACACTGCTTTCTTTAAAGTAATAACATTTTACTCAATTCTGAACCTTTTGTTTATCCACAGGAAACAGATGAGGATTTGTCCCTTTCCTGCATCTCAAAACCGACAACACCACCATCTCATTATCAATGCCAGACAGCAGACAGCTAACTCTGAGAAAACAATCAACCCCATTCCTGGATCTTTGCCCACTCCAACAATACTTTTAACTCAAGTTAAGCTCTCAACAGTTTCTGTGCTCTTCTTTAGTACTCAGAAAAGGCTTTCCTTAACATATGTCTGATCCCTGATAGAATCTCTAAACTATTCCATAAACAATGTCTGGAACTCTACAGAAACAAATACCTGGAGGAAGATTCAATTTAAAATCCAATACACGTGAATATAAAGGAGGCAGAGAAAAATATGTTTATTTCATTTGTGTAAGTGTTTCTGCTTTAGTTGCAATATAGGATAGGGAAATCAGAGTCAGGTACTAAGTAAAGTAAAGAAACGTTTTGAGAGAATATGAAAATTTTGGAGGACAATATAGTCGAAAAATAAAAAATAAACAATAATGGAACAGATGCCTCAGGATACACAGCCTGAAAGAAAAGAGGGACAAACCCATAGAGAACTCTGAATGTTTTACAAATGCTTGGACAAGAACTACCATGGTCCAAGTTGTTTGGGGCACCAGAACTCTACAGAAAACAGATACATTTTCCTGGGTACTGATGCCTGATACTTTTCATTTAACATGCTGAACAAATGATTCCATTTTTTAATGTTCTGATTTCTTGGATATTTATAGTTACTTTTTTTTTAATGCAAACTGATTTGTGAATCAGTTATATATGTAAACAAATACATAAATAACATATGCGGTTTAGGAATTCTGGAATTTGTAGTCCCTACCATATCATTTGTCAGGTCTTTTTCCTTTCAGAATGGAACTGCAGAAGGACTAGTTTAGAAATAGTTCTTGCCTGCCAATAATACTGCTCCAAGCATGACCTAACTAGAAGACCTAGCTTTTCAACTTTCAAAGTGCTAGTCAAAAAAGAATATGGAAACCTCCATGCAAATGGCAAAGCATGTCTGTGTGTATGCATGTATTACAAAATAAATAGGGCAGCTGCAATCCTGTGATCAGAACCCCTCCCTTTTACATACATTGTCGATAAAAAGGGTACAGGTTTATTACTTTTCTTAGTATTATGTTTTTTTTTACTTTATATTTAAAATATCTTACTATTTCATATTATACATTTGATATTTCAAAACTATTATAAAGGTAAAGGTAAAGGTTGCTAGTCGTTGCCGACTCTAGGGGGCGGTGCTCATCTCCGTTTCAAAGCTGAAGAGCCAGCGCTGTCCGAAGACATCTCCGTGGTCATGTGGCCGGCATGACTCAACGCCAAAGGCGCACAGAACACTGTTACCTTCCCACCAAAGGTGGTCCCTATTTTTTCTACTTGCATTTTTACATGCTTTTGAAACTGCTAGGTTGGCAGAAGCTGGGACAAGTAACGGGAGCTCACCCTGTTACACGGCAGCACTAGGGATTCGAACCGCTGAGCTGCCGACCTTTCGATCGACAAGCTCAACATCCTAGCCCCTGAGCCACCGTGTCCAAAAATGACTTCTATTATAGAAGTTATCAATATTCCATAATTAACCAAGGTGGCTATCATAATATGAATCATAGGTCACAATGTTAACAAACATTCCTATCAATTTTATTCTTATTTAATGATTCAAGTAGAAGCTAATACAGATAATCCTCAACTTAAAACCAGTCCAATTAGTGACCATTCAAAGTTATGGTGGACCTTGCAAAAGCTCCATTTCCAAAGTTACAGTTGTTGCAGTGTACTCGCAGTTGTTTATCTTTATGACCAATTATAGGGATGCCATAGTGCCTTCTGCCTATCTGTCCCTCATCAGCCCCACCAAGTCCCCACAGGCCTTGCACTTGCTTCCCTCCCCACACCCTTCTCTTCACCTTTCGAAGATCTCGAGAACTTGGGCTAGGGAAAGAGGGTAGTCCACTCCATTCCTGAGCTGTAGGGCATGATCCCAGAAGATGTTGCCATTTTCAGAGCACCCACAATGCAATGCAGCTGAAAAAGCCAGCCACTTTCAAGATTGTGCAATGCAGCCCAGGAATGAAGAGTCCTGCTCTACTTCCTTAATGTGAACTCCAGGGAGCTTTGGACTGCTGCTGTGGACCTATGCAGAACAGATAGGAACACTTGGGTCATGGCAGCAGTTATCATTTTCAGAGTGCCCACATTCCATGAGGATACCCTCAAAATGGCAGCTGCTCTGCTTCCCTAATGTGAGCTCTGGAAAGCTCTAGGAAGCAGAGCAAGCTGCTCTGTTCCTGGTTCATGTGGCACAATTCTGGAAGTCGCTGCCATTTTTAAACCATCATCAATTCAATGCACCAAAATGGTAGGCACTTCCTGATTTGTACCAGGCACCCCAGGAACAGAATGGCTTTTCTTCTTTCCCCATCTTGAACTCCAGAGTTCTTTGAAAGGTAAGTGTGCAATAGGTACTGTGGGATGAGGAGGAAGGTATAAGGTCCAGTGGGATAGAAAGAAGGTCCAAAGCCTGTGGGGAAACCAAGGGGCAGGAAATGAAAAATGTGGTGACTCAGGGGGTGAGGGAGGGCCTGAGGGAGACCTTAGCAGGCCCAGGTCTGTGCAAGGCCTCCCAGGACCTCCCCTAGAGTCCCTGAGGCACTCCATGGTCTGCTTAACAACTCATTTATTTAAAGACCACATAAGGAAAAGGAGGATTGAGGTGGGATCATGAAGCAATCACATGAATGCTTCATCTAATGGTCATCACAACTAACAACCATAATAGACACACATCATTATAGTCCTCATTGGAGGACTACCTGTTTTCCAATATATCTCTTAAGAGATATACAAACGGATGCACTAAAAGTCCAAATGTAGCGTCATAATCAATAAATGGTTGAATGGAATTCATGACAGATTTGTTTTTCAAACATCGAAATATCAATGTATTTGACATGGATGCAACGTCAGCTTAATTTGCCATTCTTCTAAAGAGAGAATAAAATATGATAAAGGCGTAAAGTTTCCATTATCCTATACAAAGATAAATTTTGTATAATTTGTAGTGATAGGTTTGATAAGGATTTAATCGCATTGAGTTCTTTAACTACAGACAACTCCTAAATGTGGCTTTGCTCTCTGGAGAATTAAGTCCTTTCATGTTAGCCCTACCCTTTTGGCATGGCTCTACTCACAAAAACATACACTTTCTCAGATCTCTTATCTATAAAGCATTACAGCCAGAAGGGAAAGTTTCCAAGGAACAGAACACATGTTCTGTGATGAGCAAGTACAATCCACATGGGCTTCAAAATATAACTAATTCAATTTACTGAGATTATTTGGGATATCCTAGCTTTTTGTTACCAAAAAATTTAACAGACTCATGTGTCCCCTTTTGGGACAAAAAATTGGAATCATGTAAAAAGTTTGGCTTATTTCTGATATAAATATTTGATTTTTTTTACTCCATTTGTCAGATTTTTGTCTGTTTTCTTGATTCTACATTCAAACAATACTAGGTATGTTTACCTAAATGTAAGTGCTACTTATCAAAGTAGAGTTTTTATTTTGAAAAAAAAAAAACACAGCCTTAGGACTGCAACGCTAAGGTATTAATTTAGCAATTGTTGCTAAATTAGCAATGCATATTTTTAAATATTCAACTTTTTATTTATTTTTTCATAGTATTTCATATTAAGCACAAACAATTCTTGCATTTACTTTCACAATAACCTATTAGTTATGCCAAGACTGCAAAATCTGGATTGACAGATATAAAGGTAGATTTTCAAACCATTCCTAACCCTCTATTTTTAAAACAAATGTTACAATAATACAACCTTTACTGACACTATATACTGGTATATGAATATTTGTCAGGATACATAATAGGGCAGTTCATGTGGAAAATATGACTGACACCGTATTTCACTTTGTTCTTTTTTAGCAAGTGTTTGATCATTTTTATATGATGTAATGGTTTTCCTCAGACTTCTAAAGTTGAATTTAAGTTTGAAATAAATAATAAAAAGGAGTTTTGCTTGTATTTTTGGCATCCCCTTTTTTCCTTGGAAGAATAAGAACATTTCTTTTGCTTCCTTCTAAGTTTTACATTAGGCAGAAAACAGGAGGAGGAAGAGGTGGAGGATAAGATTAATGAACTTCAAAAACAGCTCTGACTTATTCTTATGAGTCAGGCCCAAAATGATTCAGTGGAATAATAACCCTTAGTGTCTTAAAACAATATTAAGACTGCAGAAAGCTAATTATTGCAACTCTATTTTAAAAGTGAAATTCTACATTTTCTACACTGTAAAGGGATCTCTTGCTGCATTGATACCTGGCAAGATTTCCCATTTGGCATGAGTGGAAATTAACAAGAATTTCCTGGGGAAAGCAGGAGGGGGTTAAGATGAGAAAACAACTCTGCTCATACAAATTGGGTGAAATCTATAAGGAGAAATCCACGCAGAGGATTGACTTTGTTAAATATGTGCCTGGGGTCAAGGGGACTCAAAGAAGGTCAGAGAGTCATGCTTTACAGTCCTGCAATTACACTTACACACACACACACACACACACAAACACACACACACACAAAATAAGGGGATCTTTTTTATGCCCATTATTGAGCCAAATTACCAGGGAAACAGAAGTATGACTCTAGAAAGAGGATGAAATTATCAATTATAAAACACATGAGAAACGTGCAATGGCAGCCACGTTTACTCTAAATACTGAGCAGAAATTACAGGCTTTGGGAAGCTAGCTGATACTGCAACTTGCTGTGTGACCCATTATATCCCCTAGATCCGCTTTGTGTATAGAATGGAGAAAAAGTGACTGGCACCAAATTCTTTATTCCAGCCAGTCTGAAAATCCAGCAATATGTTTATGCAGAATTAATTTTTTATATCCATTGTTGCTTCTGTTGAGGTTATTTTTTGGGTTTAAAATAAGTTTGGTGGCTTTTGATCTTCAGTAGCCCTTCTCTTACTATAACAATTTTTTAAGCTTATAAAAGCAGATTCTTTTAGATTCTGTTTATAATGACTTGTTTATCAACAACACACTATCTGAAAAATTTGCTGTTACTTGGTCAATTGTTTTGATCTTCTTATTTTTTTATTCTTAAGAAACGAGCCTTTTATTTAAAAATGGAAGTAGCAAAACAAATATATTAAAATGAAGCTGGGGTTATGAGAGAAAATGGATTTGGTTGTAATAATTTTTGTTGGCTACTTTCCCATTAAAAACATTTCTCCACTTAAATCTGCATTTATGAATTACCACATTCTTTCTACTATTGGAGTAAGGCGGTAAAGAATGAAGAAGTAACATCAGGGTGAAATTCCAAGAAGTCCTTCCACCCCAAAAGCAGGAAACAGAATGATGCACTATGGCAGCGGTTCTCAACCTGTGGGTCGGGACCCTGTTGGGGGTCGAATGACGATTTGCCAGGGGTCGCCTAAGACCATCGGAAATATGGAAAGTATACTTGTGAGTCGAAGAATCGCGCTCCAATAGTTGACTCCACAAGCCAGCTGCAGGCTCTTCAAATCGCTAGCCGAATTCGGCTTCAGGCGCGATGAATTAAAAAAGAGAGAAATCTTTGCTCTGATGTCTCCCTCTCAAGCCAGCTGCAATCACTCCCAATTGCTAGCCTAATCTGGCTTCAGGCGCGATAAACTTAATAGGGGAGGAGTCTCTGCTTTAATGCCTCCGTCCTCAAGGCAATCGCAAGCAGTTCAGATCGCTAGCCAATACGGCTTCAGGCGCGATAAATTCAAAACGAAAATAATTTTACGGTTGGGGTCGCCACATCGTGGGAAATTGTATTAAAGGGGTTGCAGCACTATAAAGGTTGAGAACCACTGCACTATGGTATTAAATGCGGCTCTCCTTCTTCATAGAATTTTGCCCTCAATTCTAGTAATATGGGGGGTGGGGGGAGACCTGGAATGCTCAGTACAGTAAAATTATTCACATTGTTTTCCTTTGAACCAAAACCTCATTAGAATATTTTAGTGGTAATATTTGTCTGCCTGTCTGTCTATCTATCCAGCCTTCCCACATCAAAATGGATCTTGGTGGTTTTGGTACCTATACACATGCTATCACATTAGAAAAGGTATAAAGGTATAAAGTCCATTCTCCCATCTGAATAGTTTGTAAGTGTGTGCATTTTTTTTCTTTTAAATCCTACCAGTCACTAAGTGCTACTTAGTGTAAATGCTTTTTTTGTGTTCCGGCAAGGATTCTGTATTTCAGCATGATGCACTTCATATGTTCATGTTAATTTTTAATTTGGAAAACTAGGCACTTCATATCCACTGACTTTTAAAGCGAAACTCAGTTTGAGCAGTTTGGAAAAAAAAATCACTAGAATTCAGCTGCCTGATCTATGCAATCTATTTTAAAGATGCACATCTGAATGAACAGTTAGTACTGTTCTCCTGCCCCCCATCACAGCCCTCTTACTTGCTAAGTTTCACTATTTCCATAAAGCACATTAAAACAAGTGTGCGAACACTTTAAGATGAAAGTACCAAACACTCTTGAGGTTTGCAGGGGAAAGTAGATCTGCTTTACTTTTCTCCAAACAGACAGGAATGCCCGTGATTCAGCAGCCTGTGTAAATAAAAGAGGTCCTTATTTCCTAATTTTGCTGGCTAGCCATACTGCAGTACTCTCTGTGCCGCTGCCAAAGGGAATGCGAAGCTGGAACTACACCCAGCTGCTGAAGGATGGCCTTTGTTAGCCAGCCAGGCCTTCCTGGCCATCTTCTGGCATCAGAACTATCATATCCTGCTAGAAAGACCTCTGTCTCAGGCTTGAGAGCACTCTCGTCTGCCTAATAGGACCAAACAACAGATTTCTGCCCAGTCTGTGTTGCAAGAGGACAGCTGGAAACTCAGTTAGTGGCAAAGTAACACCTGTTCAATCATATTTATGGAGAAAGTGCTTTGCTAACAGAAAAGTGAAGTAATACCAGGAGTTATTCCACAGGGGTAGAAAGGAAAAAGCATCAAAGCACAAAGCACCTCTGTGATACTAGCAGCTAGCCACTCATGTGCCAACCCCAATAGTCATGAAGCCTTGAAAGTGATCTTATCCCTATGCTGCTCACTGAATTAAATGAACAGCTTCTCAACAAGGTGGCTTGCTACCAGCAGAAAGCTTGTGACAGATACACAGTTGGGCTGGATTTATTTGCAAGGAGAAAAGGAGCACACCTTCTCCCACACAAACATAAGTCTTTCATTTGACAAACGCCCAAACTCTTTACATTTAAAGATCTAAATCCAGGGGCTTCAATGCTTTTGAAAATTTTACTTCTAATTGTTCAAATCAAAACTAAATCCCTGAACAGTAAAGATTACTGGGACAAGTTTAAGTACTTTTTCATTTTAGTTGTACCTTTAGTGCTTGCAAGCTTATAATTCTAGAGGTACATTATTGGTTTTGCTTATTCTCAGGGATGGTCTCAGCTACAGCCAACTGCCAATCTCTTTGCTTCTCAGAGTAGAAAGCAAGTTCTCCCTTTAAAGGCTCTTAGGCTGCTTCCCAAGAGAACTATAATATTGCTCCTGATTCAGATGAGCATGCACTGCCAACCAACCAGCCAATCAGCAGAATAAAAGCTGTTTTGGATCCATGAAGCAGCTATAGATCCATGGTGGAATAGCTATTAAGAGCCGTGCTGGCACAGTGGTTAAAATGCAGTACTGCAGGCTTCTTCTGCTGACTGCCGGCTGCCAGAAGTTTGGCAGTTTGAATCTCACCTGTTCCAAGTTTGTGTTGTGTCTTGCCCGCCCCCCTCTCCGCAGCTGGGCCCCTCTCATCTCCTGTTATCTCAGCCAGAGACTGATAATGCAGACGAAGGGCCTGGCATGCCTCCAGCCCCCAGTCCTGGCACCATGCCCAGACAGACCGGGCAAGACGAATGGCCTGGCATGCCTCCGGCCCCCGGTCCTGGCACCATGCCCGGACAAACCGAGCAAATAACCTGAAGCCAGTCACGAGCAGCAATTGCCGGCAGCTGGAGGGTGGATGGATCCACGCTTCCGGAGAATGGAGAGGTGACGTCAGCAAAAGGAAGGGAGGGGCAGGCCTGGATAAGTGATGAGTCATGGAGCCACACCCCACGGCCAATATAAAGGATCTGCTTTCTGGCATTCTTTGAGTCAGGCAAAGTCTAATTTGGATTGCTGAAGTCACATCTTGGACTCCTGCCTGCCCTGAGAACTCTGAAAGAACTTTGGCAAAGCTGCAGAGGCTCTGTGGCCACACTTGATACAGACTTCCCCGACCCGGCCATCAGAGGAGGAGTGGGACACGACAGTTTGACTCAGCCTTGCATCCTTTCAAGGTCGGTAAATGAGGAACCAGATTGTTGGGGGGCAATATGCTGACTCTGCAAACTGCTTAGAGAGGGCTTTAAAGCACTGTGAAGCGGTATATAAGTGCTATTGCTAGTGCTATAGGACTCCTCTTAAAACAGCTCTTCCTCTGCACAACGCTTTCTTGTCTTCCTCTACCAAAGTTAAAGGGTGCTGTTATTAAAGTGACAATGGTTGATCTTGAAAAGCAAAACAGAACCTGATCTGTCAAATATCAGGATGGAAAATACCTCAGAATCCTGGGTCTATAGAACTGATTGGGAAATCAAGAAAGCACACAGGAGAGAGCAATGATAATCTTCTTTCATACTTATGCCAAGAAAATAGTATGTGTCTATGTAAACATCAGTAGTCAAGTTCAACTCTAGATAGACTTTATCTTGTGAAGAAGTGAGGCAATAAATGAAAAGCCTCTTAGCTGAACCTATAGTTGAAGATAAAGCAATAAGGTTAAAATTCAGCTTCCTCAACCACCACATCTCACTAAGTGATTATGATCCAATTATTTCACATTAAATTAGATGGAGAAATGCTTTAAAGAAATAAAAAAGTAAAAGAGGAAATGCCAAAGGTGATGAAACATTCCCCTCAATTGAAGAATGTCACTGTTGTCATTGCAAGAAGTTCAAAAGAACGGGGTAATCCTACACCCATTAAATCATAAGTAATTTCCATTATATTTAACACATTTTATTCTCACAAGAGTACCTACAATTTTTAAAACCCAGAAGAACATAACAAGAAACAATGGAAATAGATAAGTTTATTGAACATGTCAACTAAAAGGCTTTTTAAACATGTACAATCTTTTTCTGCATATGATCTCCTAAATATGTGCAGTGTAGCAAGGATGATAGGCAAGCTAATTTATATGATCCTATTATCCTTTCTTGTTTGCAGAAAACATGTTTTATGATGAAGATGCTAGAATTACTATAACCTTCTCCTAGTGTGCTATGTCTGATCTTGTTTCCAACGAGTCTGTTAGTATCTCAAAAGAGCAGAAAACAGAAAGCTGAATAAAGCTGCTCTAATAACAAACATGTTTAATACCCCAACCAACAGAATCTGGTGCCTATAACTAAGTCTGGGTGGCTACAGCAGAACTAATGCATAACAGTCCTATATAACAGAGACATTCATGATTGTTTGCAGAAAATACATTTTCAGCCTAACTATTCCTGTTGTTATTATAAATCCAGAAATTTTAAAGGTCAGGGCCAAAAACACTGTCCCAGGGCACAAGCATTGCTTTCTTTGACTGTAGGAATATTCTTGGAGATACAACAGATGTATTTTGTCTTAACACACATTAGAAAGCTGGTGGCCACTTAATTGCTTCCTATCTGCTTACCTGGGATGAAGTTCAACTAATTTCTACTTGTTAATAAAGATAAAACATTTTCTTTTTTCCCCCCAGGTTGAAATATCAGTACACCATTCAGGGATTCGACACTTAAGGATGCTAGTAGTTGAGGAACACCTTTCCTGACAATATATAACTCAGCCCACTCAAATTGCTGATGGGAAGGGACAGATCTCTCTACAATTCCCAGTGCTGCTTATTAAATTGTCCCACCAGGTAATCAGTGTAGTCGATTACCAGTATGTCTAAATGTGTAGGCCTGCTTGAAGAAATATTTCGATTTCCGCTTTGAACTGTAATGGCAAAAAAACATATTACTTTCTTAAATTAAGAGTCGACAAGCAGCCTACATCAGCCAGATTACTACATGATCAAACAGAAATTACAGCACATTGGAGAGCCAGACACTTCCCTACTGCAAGTCTTGCTGATATATTTTTGCTACCTGGGCTAGTTAAGGGTAACAGCGGACCTATCCTTGAGACCATAACTGTCCTTAGGCCCAAGGGGGCCAATATGATCTATGTGCAAGTACAACCTAGTATGGTTTCTTAACAGACACAGGATTTACAACAATGGTTACTTTTGAAGAAAATATTGTACAGAAAAAGAATTGACAAAGCAATAATTTTAGCCATGGGACAAAAACAGGCATACCTATATTTCATAATCCTACACTTATATACATATTTATGTCTATACAAACACAAAAATAGACAATACTATTCATGCAGAAACATGCACATATACACTTTTGACACAATTGCAATGCAAAATTAAATGTTATTAAGTACAGAACAAATAAATCTCATCAACTTTGTTAATAAATAAGAGAAATTGTAGATTTCTGCTGCTTTACTGCTTTTATTCAAGAATACTGCTGCACCTGCGGTTTTCTATATCTCAACTCTTAAAATTTATTTCAGTTTTCAGGATATGGTATATTTTATGAAGATTTAAATATAATTAGAAAACAATCTTGAAATATGATATGAACTACATTAAACAATTGTACAAATAATTAAGAAAACAATGTATAATGAAGTCAAATATTGGGCATGAATATACAGTATGTATTAGTAATGGGAATATTATGGTCTTATGAAGACAACAGACATTATATGTTGATAATAAAGACATATAGCAATTGTACAGTTTATGCTGTAAAATTGTTAACTCTTAATGACCCTATAGATTGTAGAATTACATAATTAATTTTATCCAACAACATCATTTGGAAAAGCTTAGCATCCATTGTCTATACAGTTCAAAGTGGCTCCAAAACATGAGAGTGCAGAATGTGTGCATAATTTTTATGCAGACACTACAATATATTAAAGTCACAGGCTCCACTTTGAATAGACACAAACATCATTACATAATTTGTCACATTTTTTTTCAAACACACATGTAGTATAGATATATATTGTAGTGGGCATATAGAACTACAATTTTAATAATACAAACATCATATTTTTACGTCACTACCCTATATTGAACTCACTAATTTGACTCTTAACTGATTCAACTGCTTTGACAACTAATACTTTATAATGGGCCTTCAAAAGAGAACTATGAATTTTAGCAATTATTTATAACTCACAGATGTTTTTAAAAATCTATCAATATTGGAATACTATTTTGGGAGTTCCACTTAAATGCAACAACAGTTGGGCTGCTCATGGGAGAAACTTAAAAAGGATTCTGTATTAATAGTTTCTGTTTGGACACTATGAGAAGAAAGGAATACATATCTCAGAATCATCAAATAAGCTATCTGAATCGCCTACAGAGATGTAAATGTGCGTATGCACACATGCATAAATATTTGAAATATTCTTCTTATATTATGGAAGTATGTTCATTTTCACAGTATTTTTCTGCTGAGGAGGTCAACTACTGAATAAGGTACTCTTTGTGTAAACATACAATTTTCCTTTTTTTGTTGTTGTTGCGTCAATAATACAGAAAGTTTCAACGTGCTTCATTTTATGCTGCTATATTTTAAAAATGTACTATTTTCTCCCCTTAAAAAAAAATAAAATCTAAGAGCAAGTACACAAGAAACTTATACAGATGATATAAAAAGAGGTTATAGTGAATATCCATTTTATCATTTATTTGCTTCCTACAAAAATTTGTATAATATCTAGTTCCAAGATTCCGAGTTTATACCAAACAACAAAACTATAATAGAATCAACACCAAATTGATAAAATTCATTAAAACATATAATAATATAAATGCCTGCAAACTTCCCATCTTTTTATTAGTCAAAGGAGACATCTGTTTGAAACTAAAATTTTATAAAAACAAAACCATATAGGATAATCTACCATACAAATAGTTCCTAAAGTTATAAATGAAAATAATGCTTGGTTTATGACATAAATAGGTTTCCAGAAGAAAAACTCTTTTAATTTATATTTGTAAATGAAGAAAAAAAACAAAAATGTATTTATATACTACTAAAACTCTTGGGTCTGTAACCTCTAACTCATAGGGCAAAATTTTTTGAACAAAGATACCTCAAATTAATTTACAAAATATATCCAAAATCTGGGACCCATGACTCACATGGAATTGGAATGTACTAAATTTTATAAAACATTGTATTGCATTAAAAATATTATAATGCATTTGTGACATAATACAAAATGTCATAAAACATTTCCTGTGGTCAATTACTGATGTTTGACTGTGCTATGCAGTTTAAAATGGGCTACTTCAAGGCAGACACCTCTCTGGCTATCTCTCTAAATTTTTAAGGAATTTTCAGATACGTTAGAAGCTCTGCTGTTGTTTAAGCCATTGAAGAATTTGGTAAAGAAATATCTCTGAAAGGATGAGCCAACAAGCCACCAGTTATTTAGCATTAAAATATCAATTAAATTCAAGTTATTATCACCATTGTCATCTACTTGTCTCCCATTTACCCCTCATGCTAGGTGGACAATGGCAATTCTGAAATGCTACTTGGCTGGACAACATAAATTGAAACATAATCCAGGCCATGAAGAAGAGTCAATCATTTTTGTTTTTTACTAACAATATTCCTACATCTAGCTGACACATAATGATTTGTTTACTTTAATTTTGATGTAGGCTGTTTTTTAAATTACCTGTTCTAGTTTCTAAACCAGTGCTTCTCAACCATTTTTAATCAGGTTTAAGATGTGTGGACTTCAACTTCCAAAATCCCCCAGCTAGCATGCCTCCACATATTTTTAAGTTGCTAAGATCGAGAAAGTGTTCAAAATGAAAATTATGGCTTAACCTAGTGCATTAACTAAAGCAATTATGACATGGCTAAAAATTGTGATTAAAATTAGCTGTGTCTTAATGCAATTCTTGTCAAATCACAATTCATCCTCCCCATAACCCATAAGGTTGCAAGAAAATCTGACACGAGGTGCAAATTTGGAACACCTTGGGCACCCAAAGTGGACTGCGGTCAATAATCATTCTTACTCTGCTTGGTCAAGCCAACAAAATTTTCTACAACTTCTACATAAAATTAATTATTAATATGAAATGAGAATAGCTATCTTTAAAATAAAGTTCAAATTTCATAAATTATGTAAAACTATGGTTTTGAATTTGATTTCTCTCCAATGAATAATTTTGTTACATAAAGGGCTTGCAACATTGTTTAATTTAATTTTCAGTTTAAAATGTAATTATTACACATGATATATTAATTTTTTTCCCAGTCTTAACCATCTTAACCAGTAAAATTATCTTTTTTTCTATCGGAGAATCGCAGAATTCATTTATCACTTCAGACAGTCATAGCACCACAAAATCTGAGAAATTATGATTTAACACAGTCAATCTGCATTGGTAATCTTTGACTGAGCTCTTCTGGTGGTTCCTAAGAATTTTTTCAACATTTTAAATGCCAATGCCAAATAATGCATCTCGCACAGGTGTGGATGAGGGGATGGGGGGAGATATGTAAATAAGGTTCATCTGAATGCCAATATGTGAGCTACAGATAATCCTCGATTTACAACCGTTTGCTTAATGACAGAAAGTTACTTATGACCAATCCTCAAAATTACAACTGTCACACAAACCCCATGGTCATGTGACTGTAATTTGGACATTTGGCAACCAGCTCAGACTTAGAAAAGTTGCAGCTTCCTACAGTCACATGTCACAATTTGTGACCTTTCCAGCCAGACCTTTCCAAAAGGCAAAGTCAGTTGCGAAAGTCAGATTAATAATGCTTGTAAAAATGATAGCACATTAGGTCAGGTCATATTATGAATCACTTAATAACTGCATCACTTAACCATGGGTTAACCATGGGCGGCCCCCAGGGGGAGGGCCTTCTCTGTGGGGGCTCCTGCCCTCTGGAATGAGTTGCCTCTGGGGCTTCGCCAACTCCCCGACCTCCGGACCTTCTGCCGCGAGCTGAAGACTCTTTTATTTCATCGAGCAGGGCTAGCCTAAAAGTGTAGTTTTAATGGGGTTTTAGTTTTATTGTTATCGTTAGTTTTTAGTATTTGGCCATAAATTATATTAATTTTATAGTGTTTTTAACTTGTATTATATTGTGTTTTTTAAATTGGCTGTTAACCGCCCTGAGTCCTTCGGGAGAAGAGCGGTATACAAATTCGATTATAAATAAAAAATCGATTATAAATAAAATTCAAATTCCAGCCTCAATTGTGGTCATAAGTAGGGGACTGCCTGTGGTTGAGCAATTCTAGTTTGCATATAAGCCAAACAGATTGTTGATGGCAAAAAGTTACAAAGCAAGGTCTCCAATGAAAATAAAATAGGCAGGAGGATTAAATTAGGCAGGAAGGGGGGAGTCACATAAGTTCTCAAGTGATTGCATCTATGACTTTATAGTAATGAAGAGAGCTATACATTTATTTACAATAAGTAAACATGTTTTATTTTAAAAACATGTTACATGATATAAGAACTAAAATAATTGTATATGAATCCGTGAAAAACATAAAAACAGAGTTTGCAATAATAAAAGACATAATCTACCTTTTATGTTATTTACGGGACCGCCTGCTGCTACCAATAGCCTCCCATCGACTCGTGCGCTCCCATAGGGAGGGTCTCCTCAGGGTGCCGTCAGTCAAACAATGTCAACTGGCAGCCCTCAGGGGGAGGGCCTTCTCTGTGGTGGCTCCTGCTCTCTGGAATGAGCTGCCTCCGGGGATACGTCAACTCCCTGACCTCCGGACCTTTCAACACGAGCTAAAGACCTTTTTGTTTTATCGCGCAGGGCTGGCTTGATGTAGTTTTAATATGGGTTTTATTACAGTTTTAGTCTATTCTTGGCCTAATTGAATTAAGTTTTTTAATATGTTTTTTAATTTTTGTGGAATCTGTTTTTACTTGGCTGTAAACCGCCCTGAGTCCTTCGGGAGAAGGGCGGTATATAAATTGAATGAATGAATGAATGAATCAATCAATCAATAAATAAATAAATATGTGTTCCCAAGAAGAGGCAAGCAGATAATCTTCAATTATCTGTTCCAAAAAGAAAGACTATACTTCCCATAACTAAAGAAAAAATACCATCATTCCCAAGAGAAATGGAAATGAGATTTTAAAAAATCCAGTTATGAGTATTCTGTTAAATATTGGTCCTTTACTTAGAATTACTGTATTAACAGTAAGAGCTCAAAGGGCATGTTAAATAAAATACCATTCATCTTTCAATAAAGAAAGCTCTATTCTCTGAAAACAAGGACAACAATAATAGTCATCTGATTGTCCTATCCAGCTAATTGTAAGTAAATGAAAGTGTCATTGTTTCTTCCTGGGGCTAAGTACAAGTCAGTATAATAATAGACTGTATTATAATTGTATCATTAACAGCATTATTTTTGCTACTTAGTTTCAATATTAATGGTATGAAAGCTTTCTTGGTGTGGTTAAAATTTGGTAGATGCAGCTGGTATTTTCCTATTCTTACATATGGATTCCATTTGGAAAAAGATTGCTGGAATAAGGAGTGTTTCCACAAATGTGAAGGTATCTTTACTTTGTTTTTAAGGCTACATCTTAAATAACACATAGCAACTTCCATATTTGGAATGAAAGAAATGTGTGGAATTTAATAAACGAAGCCTTTGCCTCTCAAGGCTGAAAAAGGGAAAAGCAGTAGCAAAGGGTATTTTAAAAATTATTTCATTTGCATCTTGTCTAAAATCTTCTGAGGCAACGTATCTTATCTCTAGTTACTAGAGAGTATTCAGCACCAAAGTATATAACATTCATTCATATAACATACTTTCTAACTCTCTTCTTTTTTTAAAAGACTGCCTTATCTGCTCAGGCTGGATTATTTCGCTAAGAACAACTCCATGCTGATTAATGTTGTACGGTCAGACTCAGTGGTGGGTTGCCCCCGGTTCGGACCGATTCTTGTGAACCGGTAGTAAAACTGGGGGCGGGCTCCACCCACCCACCCGAATGCCGTCATAGATGATCTGTGCATGCGCAGAAGCTCGGTGCGCGTGATCCCGTTGTGAACCAGTAGTAAAGGTAAGTAGAACCTACCCCAGTCAGAATTAATATTACGGTAAGAGGAATCACAAATCTGTTCCACTTTTAGAGTAGTCTTTAATTTTTCTAACTTCTGGAATTATTTCATCCCTCTTGTTTTATTACATAGACAATGTAAAAAAGAAAAGATAAGAAGGCAGAGGATGATTCTATGCTGTGCATGGAGACCCCAGGGTTCCTCCATCTTTATGATTCCACACAAAGGGGGCTACTGCAACATTATTTTATCCAAGCAAAAAAGATTCTCTTCATGCCAAAACTGTGTGATGGAAGCTATTTGTCTAGGGAACTCATCTGTCAGAATTTTTAATGTTGGCGATAATTTCAACCTTCTGATGCAATTGGCTATTACATGCGTACTGATAAAGGGGTCTGCAATTATATTGAAACAAAATGCAATCAACATTTTGGAGTGCAACAATTCAGAGGGCTGGTCTATGTGGTATTCACTTCTTGACTTTGCTCGCTATGTGGCACATGTCAAAGAGAAAGACTCTCTTGAGCTAATCTTCACTCCGGATGATTATACATACACTCTATGTACTTTTCTTGACAAACACAATGGCTTCTCATTGCAGAGAATCTCCTACTGAATTTTGACTTCTCATTCTATTCTGTATGGAATTTTCTGGCAGAGACCCACCCAAGTATTAACTAAGTCTAATCTTGTTTAGCCCTTTCAAGATTAGTTAAGGTTGACTAAGTGCTGCCATCTGCTGTGACATGAACAGCATAGTAATACCAAAAATACACTTCCGTCTACTGGCATGAGACTTCTTCATAATGCACAAGGTGCATATATTTAATATTTGACAATCTGTCCACAAAACTCAAATAAAATAATCTAAATGTTTAACAGAACAGAAAAAACATGGAGGGAGGGATCTAATAAATACTGTACATTTTTTATAATCTGTCAAAAAAAAAGAACATATGTGGATTACATGTGTACATGAGCTAATTTTCTATAGATTACATGAGCTAACTTTCCATAACAAAGAATATAAAACATAATCATAACTCAACTACGTAGATTTGAGGATCCAAAATAATCCTCAAATCTTTGAACTCAAGTTTGAATCACTCTTAATCATCCCTTAACTAGCCTAAGATAATATGTACCTGTTTGTCTTATTGGTTAATGTATTCTTCAAATCTTCCTGGCTCAGGTAATTTTTAAAAAAGCATATATCTATCATGGAATGTAGGGAAAATCAAATGAAAATAGCATGGAGCACTCAAAATGGCCATTTAATATTAAGAACATTTTGTACATCCTTACCCTTTGAGTTTCTCCTGTATTAGCAGTAGCATCCATATCAGGGGTAAAATCTCCTGGATCAGATTGGATTGCAAAGCTCCGCCCACCCACCAGGGTGTCATTACTTCCTGATTTTAACCAGGAGGTAATGTGTTTTTTTACCTTCTGCACATGTGCAGAAGGTTTTGTGCATGCGCAGAAGGTCTGCACGCGCAAGTGACACGTGCACACACTTCCGAACCGTAAGGAAGGTAAGTAGATTTCACTCCTGACCCATATACAGCACAGAATTCCTGATGGCTGCTAAAAATGACTGAATGGAGCATCTGTTATGCATATAGCCTACAACCTTTGGCTAAAATTGAAATAAAAATGCACGTTATGTATAGTTCAAATCTTTTTTCTGATCTCTTTTAACACAGGTAAATATAGCTTCATGCAGGCATCCTACATATTTCCTTAGTTGCTTAAAAAGATGCTGGGGTAATTCTAAATTTGAAAACAACAGGAGAAAAAATGGTTAAAAGCTGTATAATGCTCTACTTCTCATCTATTGGTCTTTGCTTCAATTTTGAAATGCTTTTAGAAGGAAAAAGAATTGTTGAACTACCCATAATGTGCACTTCTGAATCTCAATTAAATTTCTAAGAATCAGCATCCCTAGCAGCAGGATAGTATGTAAAATGTTAATCTAAAATAGCAATTTGGGGAGGAAAAACAGCAACATTTCTAAACTTTCACTTTAATAGAATCACAAATCTTTAAATTGCATAGTATTTCTCTCACTATTGATAGTTAGTGAAACATTGCTTGGAGCCATCAAACTGCCACATTTTTGTTGAGGATGGGGAAGGAATACTTGAGAAAAGTCATAATAATTTTATGAATGAGATAAATAAAGATTCTATTTTTTTTTTTTAAATTACCACCATACCATATGTATTTTTTTCAGTTTTGCCCTCATGCAAATTTAATAGCATGCTCCTATCGATGTCTATTTAAAAGTGCACCCTAGAAATCCAATGGAACTTTCTTTCATGTTTCTATAGTCTTAAATGAAGGCAAACATCAGAGGTACACATTACCTACTTTTAACCTTCTAAATTGCATGTTGTCTCTTGCCTTAAACTATGATTTACAATGAAGTTGAGTCTGAAAGAAATTACATTGCATTACAAACAAACAAGTGTACAAATTAATTCAGAAAGCAGTAATTTCAAAATTTTCTATGTTTAACTGTGTACTGCATTAAACTACTTTTTCTGTACAAATTAATTTACTGCATCAGTGATCGATGTTTATGTTTAGGCAATTTTATTTCTCAGTATGGTAAAATTAGACCTAATAGTTGCAACCTGTTATGTCCAATCTGTCACTGAAATTCAAATAGCTTTTTTATATTATTCAAGGAGCAATTTGGAGGCGTGAAAACCATCTAAAACTAGAAGACAAATAATTCCATTGTAAGAACTCAATAGTCTGTGTCAACAACCACATCTATGAATGAGGGAACATTTGCCTTATGTGTCTTTTGCATTCTTTCCTTTCCTTTGATATCTTTGACAGCTTCAAGGCTACTGAGCCATAAATGTGGCCATGTACAATCAGGAGGGGCTGCTTTGAACACCAACTTGTGTTTACCAATCCCATTTCTGTTTCAGTGAAAAGATATTGGTGAACCTGAGAAGACCTTCATCCTTAATGTTCTTAAGGAATCATTATGTACATGCGTAGAGCTAGAGTTGCAAACTTCCTATGCAACAGAAAGGCTTGGATTTCAACTTAAAAATGCCAAAGAGATTTTTGAATAAATCAGTGACTGGATTTGTGAATTCCTGAAGTGTTGTGGGGTGAAGGACATTTGCACATTTTTGCTAATTAAATTTCAACTAATACAATTGCTTTTTATATTCTGTACTTCATATTTTTATATAGTGTACTTTTTTAAATGCTATGTGGTTCTTTTTTGGTTTGTTTTTTGTTTTGGTACACAGCCCAACTGTTTGAATTGAGCAACCTTGTAAATCCAGTAAAATCAATCAATCTACTTCTAGCTTCCCAAATTTCTCTTTCCCTGCAAAAGGAATTACTGGTTTTCTATCTCATTCTCAGGCTGCTAGAGAACCTCTTTAAGTGATATTTTTGTGATTGTCTGCATTGTTGAGAGTTTCAGTGTTGTTTTTCACTACAATGCATTTCTTCATCAGTCTGCAGACTTGTTCAATTCCTTATCCGTTCTGCTCTAAAGAAATCCTTTTCACTGGAATTAACAGTAGAGAAAACCCCAGAGATGCTTATACAATGAAAGAGAGGACACTGTCACATGTATCTTGGATATATCATAACTAAAAGTAGTGCAAGAACTCCAGGCCCCATGCATGAAAATCTCATTGAAATGTTGCTTTTTTGGGGGGGAAACTTTTTGAATTAAAAGTAGTGAATATAAAGTGTGTATGTGTTGTGTGTGTGTGTATTACTCTCCATATTTTCTGTTCTTATATTTTATACTTCATATTTATGTATACATGTAAGCTGCATATATTTTTTCTGTGTGTAAATAGGGATTATTGGATTGTAGTACTAATGATATATTACTGTGGAATGAAAGACTCCTATAAAGTAAGAGTTGCATTTTTAAATGTTATTAAATATGTAATTAAATATTTGTTAATGAAAAAGACAACCATCTGTTGTTATACATCTTTTCACTTTGATAGTCATACTCTGCCTCATATTAATTTTATTTAATTAGCACATAATAGCCAACAGTACCACCCAGCAGTTCTGAATGGATACTTCTAATATGCTGAGTTTTTCCAGTTCACATTTTTTTTCCATGTGGAATTGGTACATACTGGAAAGGCTTGAAGGATTTTTCAAAGACAAGAATCATTAAATGCAGTCACAAGCAAAAGGTATTTGCCTTTCAAGGTATTATTCTGAGATACTTAGTATTTTTCCTTTTTCATTACTATTCTTAAATTCCAACAAGACTTGTTCCATTTGAACAGTTATATTTTTATCTTTGATAAGCACAAGCACACAACACGTTTATATTATTTATTCAGATAATTTCTTCAAGTGAAACTACTGTGATCATTGCATTTTAATAATTATTACATTTAATAATTTAATAAAAGTTTAAACATTTTTTGAAATGCAGCTTGATATAGATGGTTTCTAATTCATTCCATAGTAGTATAATCCAATGAATGATATAAACCTGAGCATGCTTACTTGATATTTCTATCTAATTGCTACCTTGTATATGCAGCTACAGAGCAATTCTATATACATTGTACTTTAAAATAAATGTTTCTGTCAGCATCCAATCCTGCTTTAGTAATATTTAGGATTAGACCTACTGGCTCTAGTTAATCTCCATTTTCAGAAGATTAGCTTCTTCTCTCTTAATCTATTACTATGTTTTGGAACATCATTTCATTTATTTCAAAATGTAATGACAGAAAAATATAGACTATGGATTAAAGAACCAGCAAAACCCCAGTGCCATAACATAAATTTCATTTTTATTCTTTTTCAAAATTCTGTGCTATTTCTTCAGGTTAGTTAGGGAGTTACACTATTGTTTTACATCCCACCCTTAATACTTAATAGAAGAAAACAGATACAATGACCAGCATGTGGAAGGAAATCAACTACACATCAGTTTGCTTTATAATTCATAGTTTGAAGATAATCTATATGAAGCCGCTGGGTGAGATTATCCGTGGTTTTGGGGTGGAATACCATCTGTACGCTGATGACACTCAGCTGTACATTTCCACCCCTAACCACCCCAATGAAGCCGTCGAAGTGATGTCCCGGTGTCTGGAGGCCGTGCGGGTCTGGATGGGGAAGAACAAGTTTCAGCTCAACCCATCCAAGACAGAGGGGCTGTGGATGCCGGCATCCTGGTACAGCCAGCTTATTCCATCGCTGATTGTTGGGGGTGAATCACTGGCCTCCAGGGGGAGGGTTCGCAACTTAGGCATTCTCCTGGATGATCGGCTGTCTTTAGAAGAACATATGACGGCCGTCGCCAGAGGAGCTTTTTATCAGGTGCGCCTGATTCGTCAGTTGCGTCCCTTCCTTGACTGGGATTCCCTATGCACGGTCACTCATGCCCTTGTCACTTCCCGCCTGGACTACTGCAATGCTCTCTACATGGGGCTCCCCTTGAAGAGCACCAGGAGGCTCCAACTGGTCCAGAATGCGGCTGCGCGGGTAATAGAGGGGGCACCACAATGCTCCCATATAACACCTCTCCTGCGCAGCCTGCACTGGTTGCCGGTGGTCTTCCGGGTGCAATTCAAGTTGTTGGTTATCACCTTTAAAGAGCTCCATGGCACAGGACCGGGGTTACTTAAGGGACCGCCTACTGCCACCTATTGCCTCCCATTGGCCTGTACGCTCCCATAGGGAGGGCCTCCTCAGGGTGCCGTCAGTCAAACAATGTCAACTGGCGGCCCCCAGGGGGAGGGCCTTCTCTGTGGGAGCTCCTGCCCTTTGGAATGAATTGCCTCCAGGGTTGCGTCAACTCCCCGACCTCCGGTCTTTTAAACGCGAGCTCAAGACCTTTTTATTTCACTGTGCGGGGCTAGCCTGATGAAATTTTTTAAGTGGGGGTTTTATGATGGTTTTATCTTAGTTTTAATCCTATTTGGCCATTTTATAATCAGTTTTTTAATATGTTTTTAATTTTTTGTTTATGTTTATGCTGTTTTATTTGGCTGTAAACCGCCCTGAGCCCTTTGGGAGAAGGGCGGTATAAAAATTGAATAAATAAAATAAAAATAAAAAATAGTCCATCCTAACAGATGAAATGTAATCCAAGCCCTGGCTTACAGTGTATAAGGCAATAGTCTCATTCTATTTGTATATTTTTTACAAAGTCAACTTATTGCCCCCCCAACAATCTGGGTCCTCATTTTACCTACCTTATAAAGGATGGAAGGCTGAGTCAACCTTGGGCCGGGCTTGAACCTGCAGTAATTGCAGGCTACTGTGTTCTAATAACAGGCTTCTTAACAGCCTGAGCTATCCCGGCTCAGTACATGTTATGAGAACTTACTCATATCAGTACATGTTATGAGAACTTACTCATAACATGTACTGAAACTATTCACATAGTATGTCTTTCATTACTGTTCACATTTCACTATCGATATTTGAAATTCTAATTGATATTGGAAATATCACTTTTTTCAATTCAACCAGTTTTCCCGAACAGTCATAGCTATTTCAGATTTTAAAACGATATATCTATTTTTTATAATCCATCAATTCAGCAGCACTTAGTTCCATTTTGTTTTACAAATTTAGTATATCAGTCCAGTGCTACTAAAGAACTACTATCATTTTTGTATTGTTTGCACTATTTCTCATATCCTAAAATCCTACTCAAATCCATATAAATTTACATGGGAATTCATTTATGATCATAGTAGCCTCTCATTGGATAAACAATGCAAAAAGAAAAAAGTGATGTGAGGAAACAAGTAATTTGCTTGTTGAAAGAAAACAAAACCCATCAGAAGGAAGGATACTGCAGTAAAGATTTATAGTTCCTTGTTGCCTCAAGGGATGTAAGAAAGCTCACACAAATCCTGAAAAATTACTTTCAGTTGTCTACTAAAAAAAAGTGTTCATCACAATACCTAAAACTTTAAACACTTTTAATGCTCTTCTGCTGCTGACATTTCTTGAAAGAAACTGTACAGTTTAAAGCAGTCACGTGTTAGGCTGAAAAGAAAAATCAGAAGTTGCAATTCGATCACCAGAAATAAGGAACTGAACTGAAAGCCAGGTAACCTTGCTATGTTTTTGTGCCATTTCAATTGGAGGGGCTAACTCATAAAAATGTTAAGAGAGACCAACCACAAATTATGCAAATTACCAATTAGAAATAGCCTTCCAGATCCATGTTTAAAATAGCCCTTGGAACAAACAGCCTGTCCCTTCCAATTGCCATTTCTTCCCCTTACACAAAGATGATTTTGCCAACCAGTTTGATGAAAAGGAAGTGAAAAACACACATAAAAAGGTAGCAGATGCAAAAACAAAAGGAGGGAGGCTATAAAGCCAGCAAGGAGAGGCCAACTGAAATAAACAGGACTAGGAGCATGCTTTAGAGGCACCCAACAAGGGATTCTGGCAGTTCACCTTGGGGAGAGGTTCACAACTGAGAACAAGACACTTTTGCCCTTGGCCTGTTCTCGATCAGGCCATGCCCGACTCAGCTGACAGTAAGTGCTAGGAAGGGCCAGAACAGCAAGCACATCTTCTCACAAACATGGCCTTCACATTTGAAAGGTGGGATCCTCTAATGCTTTGCCTTTGGGGTTTTTTTTTGCATTCCAACAGATTTAGATTCCAAATACCTTGCTTGAACCTGTATTGAGAAAGTACACGTGCTGTACCTGTTTTAGTTCATGGATCTAGTTCAAACTAAGCCTAGTTAGAAATATTTTGCAGGCAGAAAACAAACAGCAACAATAGCAGAAGCAAGCATACCGTGGCCAATGGTCAGAATCCTTCAGCAGCACAAGTGCTGTCTTACCATGAGGATATCATAGGAGAGCAGAGCAAAAAATCAGGATGAGTCTGGCAGCATCTCTTCCAACTCGCTAACTTTATGAAAAGGCATAAGCTGTAGCTCATTTCGTCAAATTAATGTCTTAAAATCCCATTGTGTTTGTTGAAAGCTTCTGATATTAACTGAAACTTTTCATGTATGTGAGATCAACAATTTCATGGTCGGTTCCTCACAGCTAGGACAATTCTTATGTTACATAGTTAAAATGTCAAAGCACACTTAGATCCAGAAAATTGTTTCCCATTTTTAAAAAAAATGGAGAAGACAGAAAGATCCAGCCTTTTGACCTAAGAACCTGGTTTGCACATAAAACTGAAACATAATCTAGTTTGTTTTGGTTTAAGGTCTAGATTTACAAACCAACAATATACTTAGCATTTTAGCATTGTTCAGGCTGCCTCTTACACAGGACATTTAGTTCAGCAGTGAAATGTACTTACCTTCGCTACCAGTTCAGAAATGTGAGAGTGCGCACCTCTTCTGCGCATGCACAGAGGGTCAAAAACGGAATGTAATGATGTCCCGGTGAGTGGACATAGTCTCCCGTTGCTGGCCCTACTGGTTTGCACGAGCCGGAGAGATCCATCCGGATTTCACCGCTGATTTAGTTCTTATTTTTTATTATAGATATTCTCTTGTTTTTGTAAATCAATTTGAGCTCCACCAAAAAACCTACTTCCTTCTTCAGGGTTTGCAAAGCTTCCTGCTCAGCTGATTCTATTTATTCCTTTTAAGATTAAGATTCCTTTAATTTTTTTAAGAAGTCTTTAAATTTAAGTTTGGCTGCAACCCAGTTCTCTACCTTGAAATGTGATCTCCTATACAGAATATAAACAAAGGTAAGCTGAAGTAAAAACATACTGGGAGGCCAGCTAAAGAGATGAGTAGTGAATTCACTTGTCTGCCTTCTAGGACAACCATCTTTGAAGAGGTGCCACCACTGTTTCTGAAATTCCAAATGGCACAAAGGCTCCTAATGGTTTGGAGAATAACTTAGGATAATTTGTGGGTATCTTTATGTTGACCTAGGATAATGCATTAGCGAGAGTACAATCCAGTTTTATTGTTATATGTGAAAATCATCAAGATAGTATATACTGTAAGATTTCAAAACTTATAAGCAAAAATAACACCAGCTGTAAACTGAGAGCATATACCAGCCCAGTATCTGATTTTCGTAATGTAAACGATACTGCGCTTTAATAGGTAGATGGCCTGGACATTGATATTTAAATATGGATCTGTTAACATTTATATTTTACAAATCTAGGTGAAATATTAATATATAATATATATTGCTAGTCCATATATGCTATGACATATGCTAGCAAAAGAAAGAAGGAAGGAAGGAAGGAAGGAAGGAAGGAAGGAAGGAAGGAAAGAAAGAAAAAGAAAGAAAGAAAGAAAAAAGAAAAAGAAAGAAAAGAAAAGAAAGTGCTCTGTTGGGAAATGCAGTTGGAATGACTGAGGCGAGACAGGTTCTGAAGCTAACAAGTCTTTATTGGCTTAACGCAGGCAACAAGAACAGAGTAACTTAGAATGGCAATAGAACAGTTCGTTCGTCTGATAGCTTTTTATATCGCAGCTGTCAGACGCACTCAGCCAATCGCAGGGCTTAATTCTCCCGCCCCAAAGGCTGTGCACCTTAGTCAATCATGAGCTTCCCCGCCGTCTGTTGTAAGTCTGAGGACTTAACATCCCTTCCCTCCTGGACGGCACAGGTGTAGTCATCCAGATATGCAGGGCGCCAGTGCTTCCGCGCAGACCTACGCATTTAGGGGCAGCTTCTGATGGAGTGGGAGGTGTTTGCTCGGCCTGTGGAACTCCCGGAGACTTTTCTGGAACTTCAGCATTGGAGACCAATTAGGATGGAAGGCCTGGTTCTTCAGGTAAGTTGGGTGCTGGTGGTACATCAATGGAAGGGGTAAATAGTTCAATGTTTGGGCTTGGGTCGGTGTTCTGCCTGGATGGTGGCTAAGATTAGCACATCATTGAAGTATGGAATGACACCAGGCAAACCATGCAGCAGTCATTCCATCATCCCCTGAAAAATGCTGGGAGCTACGCTTACACCAAATTGGAGACACCGGCATTTAAAAGCTCACCGGGTGGGTGATGATGGTTTGAGCCTCAGCTGTGGCATCATCCACTGGGAGCTGCTGGTATGCTTGTGCCGTATCCAGTTTGGAAAATATTGTGCCATGGCCAAGGGAGTGCAGCAAATGTTAGACTACTGGCACTGGATATGGGTTAGCCTGAAGGTCCTTATTCAGGATACACTTATAATCGGTGCAGAGGTGGATAGATCCATCTGGCTTGATTAGGATCACAATGGGGGTTTCCCACCTGACATGATCAATGGGCTCTAAAATGCCCTGAGCGATCAGTTTGTCTAGCTCTTTGTCTACTTTGGGGCGCAGAGCGAATGGTAAGCGGTACGGTTTCAATCTAATTGGGGCAATCTGACCGTCTAAACTCAGGGAGGTAGATGAGCCATTATAATTACCCAAAACATCGTCAAAGACCTCCATGAATTCATTTATCATGTCCCTGTAGTTTTCAGACATGGTGGAGTGGATGCCATTTATGTCAAGCCCTAAAGAATCAAACCAGTCCAAGCCAAGCAGACTGGGGAGGTGGCTCTGGACTATAATTAAGGGAAGGCATCCTGTGAAACTCTTGAATTCTACCAAGAACTGGCTGCATCCTAGGATAGGGATAAAATTTCCCTGGTAGTCACGGAGTCCTATGTGACAAGGCTTTAAACCCTTTTTTTTTTAATTTACATTTATATCCCGCCCTTCTCCGAAGACTCAGGGCGGCTTACAATGTGTAAGGCAATAGTCTCATTCTATTTGTATATTTACAAAGTCAACTTATTGCCCCCCCAACAATCTGGGTCCTCATTTTACCTACCTTATAAAGAATGGAAGGCTGAGTCAACCTTGGGCCTGGTGGGATTCGAGCCTGCAGTAATTGCAGGCTGCTATGTTTTAATAACAGGCTATTTTACAGCCTGAGCCACCATTTTTTGTGATCATGGGTACTAGCTTTCCATGACATCAGAGATTTTGATGAACCGGTATCCACCTCCATGGGACGCCTTCTATAAGGATTATGCGGTAGGTTTTTTTGGCTGGCAGTGGTAGAAGAGTGACGAATAGCCACCTTAGGGAACCTCTGGTTGTGTGAGATGGTGAAACACTCTCCACTAGGTTTCGTTGTCTTGCCATTTTGTCATCTGTTTGATGGGTATTGGTTATTTGGGATATTGGCTCAACAAACGCACGCCAAATAGCCTTTCTTTCCACACTTCACCAGCAGATGACAGTTTTAAAATGGCATGCTGACCTGAGGTGATTCTTGCCACAGCTCAGACAGGGTGAACAAGGGGTATTCTTTTCTAAGGGGCTTTTCTTTGCTTAGAGTGTTCTGAGACAACTGACATTGTCATCCTCATCAGTGGCTTCTTCTGGTTCCACATATTCATAGTGGACAGCTGTTGGCCAGCTGGCAGCCTGTTCTGTCCCCCATCGCAGACACAACACAGCCATAGGCATTTGCAATTTTCTTATCTCTGCCGTTGACTTATTTGACAGCTTGCACGCTTGTATTTATTCGATTGCTGACTGGTGCGTGATGTCTTTCCTTTCCAGCAGGTGTCTTTGCACCTTCAGGTCCCTCACCATCCAAACAAATTGTTCCAGGAGTGAGTCTTCTAGGTCTCTAAACTCGCAATTTAAAGCGGCAGTTCAGAGGGAAGCCATGTAATGATTTATGGTTCCTCGTCCTCCTGGACTCGCTGGCAAAAATTGAACTGGTGGACTATGCGAAAAGGACCTGGTGCGTAGTGATTCTTGAGGCTGTCCTTCAGGGCATCTCAAGGCACCATATGGACTGGCTGAGGTGCCATTAAGGTTAGTGCTGTCACGAACATCTCGGGGCCACAAGAATTTAGGAAATGTGTGCATTTCCGACTGTTTGTCAGTTCAGTATAGTCGTTTGCTTAGAGAAGCATTCAAACCTTGCCTCATACAAGTTCCAGGTTTCGGTTGCCGGGTTGAATGGCGCAAAAGTTGGAGGCGCCATCCTTACAAGGATGGTCATATAGTATTGTGAGGGAATTGTCTTAATGCGACGTATTATTGCTTGTGACTTAGGCGGCACTTGGCTTAGTGCACCCAGCTCTTAGTGACTTTGCTGACCTGTCACCTCAACTCCAAATCCCATCCTTGTCGCCAGTGCTTTGTTGGGCAACAGGGGATTGTAATAACTGAGGCGAGACAGATTCTGAAGCTAACAAGCCTTTATTGGTTTAACACAGGCAACAAGAACAGAGCAACTTAGAACGGCAACAGAACAGTTTGTTCATCTGACAGCTTTTTATATTGCAGCTGTCAGACACAGCCAATCGCAGGGCTTAATTCTCCTACTGCGAAGGCTGCGCGCCTTAGCCAATCAGGAGCTTCCCAGCCGTCGCATCGTAAGTCTGAGGACTTAACAGAAAGAAAGACAGAAAGAATAGCTAATAAGATATTGAGGAACAGCATTCAGCATCTTCATTAGGATTACAATGAAGCTAGATATTTTTGTTCGATCTGGTTTTGATATTCTTGAATGCAAAAAAACAAAGTATTATCATCAATAATGATTATATCAAGGTAAACCTAAGAATGTAATTGATTATACAGCATTAATTGTTATGGGTGCTTTTTAAAATATATATCCACGAAAAGACTTTTTTTTTAAAAAAAAAGAATCTATTCTATTGAAAAGTCTGAATTTTAAGCTGCTGCAGCAGTAGAGAAGAGACTGACAGCCTTTAGGGCCTAGGAGAGTGTTGGCATTACACAACCGTCATCGTGTCATTGGTGATATGCCACTGGCTTTGCTATTTAGAGAGTGGAATGGTTCTGAAAGCTTATACCATGTCTGACTTTTATTCTTGTGAATTCTTGGCTTTTGTTTCGTAGTCTTTAACATATGCTCATTTTCATGCCATAATGCAGTCCTCCATGGAGTGAACAGGTTTGCTTTTTATCTTCCTATTCATCAGACCAAGATGTACATAATATAGAGACCAAGAAAAATGGGTGAAATTTTTGCTTGAACTGACATTTTTAGTGAAATAATAAAATTCAATAATTTTTTTTTCAGTGAGAAACAAAAAATACATAGCAATAATGAATTAGAAGACAATATTTGCTACGTTTGCACATAGCATCTTGGGACCATCTACTTTTAACACAGCAATCTTTATCCATATTTAACTTTTTTTTTTCTTTGAACACCAGACTTTGCCAACTCTTGCATTAGTGCTATGACACTTCCTTAGTTTTAAAAGTAGTTTATCACCTAGTAAGTTGCATTCTTTTTCCTGAAAAATATAAACCAACATTCTGAGGCATGCAGAATTAACTAGATGAATCTATAAGTTTCGATTTCTGGAAAGAGGGACAGTAAAATACAATTTAGCCCCCATATTATTATAATTAAATATTATTATTTTAATAAAATTTGGGCTTTTTTAGACTCTTATTCCTAAGTGCAATGGTTTGCACTTAGTGCAATGCAATCACTAATATACTTACACTTGAATTTGTTTAATTATTTTTAAATTATTTCTCCAAGTTCATAATACTTTTGGCAACAATAAGTTTTTTTCTGAATAGCAAGATGATGAATTTGCTAGAGACTGTAGCAAGCTACAGATAATGAATAAACATTATCATTTTCCTGGTTGAAATTATGTTTCCAGTCAGTTAAAATAACAAGCTTCTAAACTTTTAAAGTATGAAAACTTGCATTTTTATAATAACTTTTATATACTATTATCACAGTCAGTTTCCAAAAGAACCTAATTTGTCAAGATTATGCATTAAGAATTTCATTTTATTACTTATTTGTGGAACAAATGGCTCCTTCTTAAGCATCATACTTTTTGCAGATTTATTTCAGAGTATTTTATGAAAACTAAGCTCCCATTTTTCCACTGACCTGGAGATTTTCCCTCTTACAAATGGGACTGAGAATTTCCTTCCTTACGAATAAAGAAAAGAATACAGGAAAAAAGTCTCATTATATAAAAAAAAAATCATGCTTAGAGGTAGATGGCAAGCAATGTACAGCCCTAAGCAAAATTTTGAGAAGGTGGTGTTTTTGCTATAGTCTACTATGAATCAAAAATAATGCTTCCTAAAAATTGCATAGCAGAAGGAATGCCAATGGATAAGAGATTGGCGATGGAGACAACTGGATGAGAAGATGGTAGCAGGAGCTTGGATGTAGAAAAAAGAGACTACTATACATCCTATCATGTGGCTGGAAGCAGGGCAAACATATTTTCTCTATTTGTTTTATTCTAAGAGGCCCTAAAATTGGCTTGACCTCTCCCTGCTCTCTGTTGTATTCAGGACCCCTGAATCAGTTCATCACCACACTTTTTGTTTTTAATTTCTATTTTTTTTTTGTAAAGAAATAATTCCTCAAGTAACAATCAGTTTTTAAAAAGGTAATAACAAAAATGAGAATACTATGGAGGCTTTGGCTTTTCATTTTCTATTTCCATTTGCAATTGCCAAACTGTCTTCTCTGCTATTTATGTAAAACTGCAGATGTCTTCTTATTAATCAAGATCCTAATACGTTCCAGATGAATAAACAACATTGGAGCTATATCACGTTCTACCCTTTTTAAACCCAGGATTTATTAGCAGAACTTGCTCAAAAATCTCTTTAACTTAAAAAATATGGCTTATTGTTCTAAAGCGGAGACTTAATAAATGCACTAACAGATATACCTTTTTTAAAGCAGCAACACACAATTCAAGTCAATATTGAAGTTTGCATTGTAACTCTAAGCTTGAAGCCTCTAGTTGGTGCAAACCAAATCTTTAAAATGCTTAAAAGAGCAAAGATAACTGATTTGGGTCCAACAAATTTGTGAAAATGCTATAGCACTGAAAACTCTTAATATTCATCAGTGTCGCTTAAAATGCTAAGTGAAATGCAAAACTATTATTTTAAAGAGCAGTTTGGTACACACAATAGAGTGTTTTCCTCAGCATTACTCCACATAAAAAAGAGTAATTTGGAATTTATAACTTAGCATAATTTTAATTAATACATACTGTAATGCATGTTTTATGTTGCTAATATCTTTCCTGAAAGTTTAGCTTGTAATCAAGCCACAATTTAAACACTGAATTACCCACAGCAATCATCCTTTCACAGTTTAACTTCTAGAAATGAAGAAAAACCAGACATGTAATAAACCACATGTGTGCAGGCAGACATTTATAACTATAGGACTATGAAGAAATAATTACATAGTACCAAGTATAAATTGTTCCAATGCATGAATAACAGTTTATTTCACAATTCACTGAAACATATTACAGCTCCCAACTCCTAAGCAGAATTTTAAACATAGGACTTTTTTTATGTACAAGGCTTCAAAAGGTTAGCACTATAAGAAATCATTTTGAATTGAACAATGAAAAAAGCAATCTTTGGAATATTGGAGAAAATATGGCTTAAATGGTATTGAGTAATAATTGCTATAAGAAGTAGTAGATATCTTTATTTGCTTTATAAATATATGAATGCATAATATATAAATATATATATTTTTATGTTTCAGCATTCACTTTGGGTAAATCATTCTTTATGATAATGAAAGGTTTAGTATTTCCTTAAACAATGAATAAATATTATAGTTGGACATTTTGAAAATATATGTGAGTTGCAAAATATCCAGAAACAAAAGAAAAAATTATCAGAATAAATCATTTGTTAAAACTAATACTGGTAGTGAATTATTGGCACTGCCACAGACGAGAAAAGCATCTCAGACTGAAAACTCACATTTGATAGTGAGTTTAGATAGGAAATAGTTGAATTAAACAGTTTGTGGACCTCAGCCTATTTTGGCTAAATGTGTATTTGGGGATACGTATTAAAACTTTTGTCCTTTATTCTAACGAAAGTAATTTCAACACTAATTACTATAAAGGCTTCTCTAGGTATGGCTAATAGTTTTTTTTTTTTGAGACAACACAAAGAAACAAACAATAAAGAAAGCATATACTCTTATTTAATTGTCTTAGTTAAATATATGTGGATACAAACTAAGCTGTAAGATAAGATTTCCAAATATTTAAAAATTCTCAGAATCTCACATCAGAATGTTGTGCTGAATGTGAGCAAGTGTGAGGTGGAGGGTTCAAGGTCATTGTACATAGTGGACATTGATGGCAAATATCTGACTAAGTCTCTTTCAGTGAAATGCACTAGAACCTGGCTGGTGCTTAATGAGCCATTGATTTTCTACACCTATTGCAAACTCTCTTTTTATGCCTTGGACTTGGTGATTAACACCCAAGAATTGGCACATGTAGCTCCATTTCAGTGAATTCGGGCTTATGTACAAGTTCCACAGGGACACAACAGCCACAGTTTCACAAATGATCTACCTAATGCATGCATGGAAGATCAATACATTTAGGAATATCTCTACTGTAAAGTAAAAGAGACAAGTGCATTTATTTCCTATTGATCTATTCCTCTAGCGAATGAATAGGAGACATCATGGACAAACTCTAATAGAGAAATGTTTGTGAAACTTGAGGCATTAGATAAATTGCAGAAAGACAGAGAAATAGAAAGAATATGCTATAGTGTTGCCATTTCCTTAATCCCCATGTGTTCTAATTCCTATAATATTACTTGATTTGTGCTATGTTGTACGAATCCAGTTAACTTCTGCTGGATAATAAAGTAAAATTGGAAGATATTGTTAAATCAAATTAATGAGATAATGGCTTAAGTCTGATTCAGGACATTCCATCAAACAGTATGTATATGGGAGCCTATATAGAGAAATATCAAAACATGAAGAAGAAACAGTGAGAAGATGTTTTATATTAAACATGATTTCACCATCACATCTAAATTGTGTCATGATAATGAGTGAGTTTAAATTAGTCTGACCTGCCCTATTCTACGTACTTAGTGACTTTAAGCAGATATAACATCACAACTTTATACAATAAAAAGGTAAAGGTTTCCCTCACACATATGTGCTAGTCGTTGCCAACTCTAGGGGGCAGTGCTCATCTCTGTTTCAAAGCCGAAGAACCAGCGCTGTCCAAAGACGTCTCCATGGTTATGTGACCGGCATGACTCAACACCAAAGGCACACGGAACACTGTTACCTTCCCACCAAAGGTAGTCCCTATTTTTTCTACTTGCATTTTTACGTGCTTTTGAAACTGCTAGGTTGGCAGAAGCTGGGACAAGTAACAGGAGCTCACTCCGTTACATGGCAGCACTAGGGATTCGAACCGCTGAGCTGCCAACCTTTCGATTGACAAGCTCAAAGTCCTAGCCCCTGAGCCACCGTGTCCCTACTTTATACATTAGGTCATCATTATAAATTAATCCTCAAAATTAGATGTCTTCCTATTGCATGCATTTTATGCAGACATAGATAGATAGATAGATAGATAGATAGATAGATAGATAGATAGATAGATAGATAGATAGATAGATAGATAGATCTAAATGTAAGTTACTCTCCCTCTGAATTCCTGACTGAAGAGCATGTTGCAATAACTACAGATGAACTAACACAGAAATGAAACTTTGGCTTAGAATGTGAGCCCAGCAGTAAATAACTTCTTTTTCTTACAGAGTGATTTCACAGCTGGGATTTGGGAGGACACATTCCTTGAACTACTGTATTCCCACTGTTGTAACAAAATGGTGCTAACAGTGAAATGTGAAATCAGATCTTCCTCTAGTAAGTAGCCTGTAACTTCCAATTAAGAGCCATCTAATTTTTTGGATTCATACTCACACTATAAATAAAACTGAAAAACTATTACTTTATAGTTAAAGTATATAGTTATAGTTAACTTTATAGTTAACTTCAGATGCTGAACATCCACAGTACTCTTGATCTAGAAAATATGAATTGCACAAATATATGCTGTCACAAAAGTATAAATACTATAAGACTATACAAAGACAAATACTTGCAAGAAGTGAAGCTGAGATTTTATACAATGCTAAAGTTTGTATGAACTATACTAAACTTCAGAGACTCACAGAGTCTCAAGAGGTATGGCATAATGAATGCAAATGTTTACATCATCCCTGGTATACGGCAGTAAAAGGCAACTTTCAGTTATCTCTTTTGCATTTTACAAAAACAAAAATCCACCACTGCAAGAGTGAGAAAGCAGTTAAAAACAAATCAAAGTGGCTACAGGTATAATTAGAGTTCCTTAGATATATAAATACAACTGTAAGACTAGGACCATATATCATGCTATATCATAGTGGGTTGCTGAATAAATCACACAGTGTCGGTTTATAGGAAAAGATAAGCCAAACCATACTATCTCAGTATGAGATGTGAATGCAGCCATTATCTCAGCCAATCTTTTTTTTTTATTATTTTTTATTTATTTGAATTTATATCCCGCCCTTCTCCAAAGACTCAGGGCGGCTTACATTGTGTTAAGCAATAGTCTTCATCCATTTGTATATTATATACAAAGTCAACTTTTATTGCCCCCAACAATCTGGGTCCTCATTTTACCTACCTTATAAAGGATGGAAGGCTGAGTCAACCTTGGGCCTGGTGGGACTTGAACTTGCAGTAATTGCAAGCAGCTGTGTTAATAACAGACTGCTTAGTCTGTTGAGCCACCAGAGGCCCCACTTCATCACAACATGTATTAACATAAAACCTAAATCTATACCAATATTTAACATCCCACTATTCGTCTGATCAGTACTAATCACAGCTATTATACTACTTCTAGCACTCCCAGTATTAGCAGCAGCACCATACTACTAATGGATCGCAACCTAAATACTTCTTTGATCCCAAAACCTGATTAAAATATATAATGAATATAACATATTCATGCTTTTATAGGGCAGGAGAGAAGAAGAGGACACTGAGACAAAGTTTATTTAAAAAACCAGACTACAAATAGACAGGTTTGTTGCTTGGAACCAAAGTGATGTTTTACAACTAGGAAACACTAAGGTCCAATAATTTGTCCATGGATCAGGCAAATAAAACTTTCCATTGACTTTTCATTGTTATTTTCAAATTACTTGCTTTTTTTCTTGCAGTGAGTGCTAACACTAATGATGTTACCTAGTTTGGGTAATGAAACCTCCGCAAGAAAACAAGCAAGTTCAGAGAGCACCAAGGACCCCTCATTTCAACTCTGAGCTACAAGTATTCTCCTTTATTAATAACACATAGGCCCTATTTAAGCTGTTTTATGTTTTTCATCTCCAGTAGGGTCAAGGAATATGTAATAACTTTTCCTTTAGTGTGGGAAAGGAGAAAAGAGTATTGTTGTTATAGAAATTGTAGAAGAACATACTAACCTTTGAAAAGAATATACTGTGTATTATCTAATCTCATAAATGTTGCTTGAGTTTAAAATTGCACATAGGAACAAAGGGATGAGAGTTCCATGATATGTTCAAAACTGGTTTTAGCTAGACTTTGCTGGCATGGTAATTGATTTAGAGACAACCCCTAGAAACTAATAGTTATTAGAGATAAATTGTAAATAAGAGGCAGGGAAAAATGTATTCATTACAGACACCTTGGATAGATTGTGACAGGCCGAGTTCTCAGCCAATGAGGAAAAGTTAAGAGACAAACCTGTGAAAGTGATAGGGAATATAAAGAAAGTATATTGATGTCTTAAAGTATGTCTACTGTAACTGTATGTGTGTGGTGCACCCTCTTTGCAAAGTAGTGAATAAAATTACCATTTTTTTCTTTGATAAGTTTTGGTTTGTAATAATTTCAAAACTAGACAACAAATCCCACACTTAGTTATCTAATTATTATACAGAATGCAAAACCTGCTTGCTCTTATTTTACAATTCACATTTGTTATTATAAGTGACATTCTGAATGAGCCAAAAACTAATTCACGGATCTTAATAAAGGGATTGTGGTTTTTTAAATGTTAAATGCATGCCACAGAAATCAAAATATATTTCAGAACTGTTTCATCTGTTTATATTTATATTAGTACAGGTATGTTCTACATCATCATATGGTATTATCAACTCCACCTATTTTTTCTTCCCTTTTTTTTCCTTTCAGGAAAATAATTGTGCAAGATGGGAGATAGGTTATAACTATTTTAAATTACCTTCCTTGTACATAACCAGGAAAGCAATTCTTTTTACCTTTACTTTCTTCATTAATTTCCTCTCCCAAATGAATCAATTACCAAAGAAATACAAACTCTGTTTCCTTGCCAGGGAAAATAAAAATAAAAAAGCAAGTTTAAGTTGCTCCAAATAAGAAACAGGTTAAAAAAAGGGAGACACAGAAAAAAATAAAGCCTGTTAAAATCTGTATGCATTTTCTTAAATTATGGTTTAACAAAAAAGTTAAATATATTCTGTGATAATACTGTAAGCCTTTTGCAAAGTTGAAGGCTGTTAAGAAAAATGACTTTAAAATACTAAAAAGAAAATGTTACAGTTTGTCAGTGAAATATCAGAACAAGGAGTTTCCTATAAATATATTTATTCTTAATCAGCAAATAAATAGTGAGCATGAGTTAATGGAAGTGAATAATCAATTAATTAATGGATTAATTAATTAAATTTTATACGTGTGGAAACATATATAAGCCAAGTTACATTATTTAATTATTAATTGAAGCTAACAAGAACTGATGCACAACTTAAATGTGTTTCCTCAGCTAAGATTTTATTGCAAATTTCTTGAGATGGCATGCAGTATTATAGAAATGTTACTGAACTGTACTGGAAAAATTCAGTATTCAAACACTGATATAGAAGCACCAAGAAACTTAGTATTTAAAATGTAAACTTAATTTGGTACCAAAAATACATTGTAATGGGACTTCTGCTTGTACATCTGTATGTTACCTTTCTCTACTGCAGCCTTCTTACAGTTACTCATATCTGATTCGGAGAGCCTTCTGGCCCTTTGGAATATACTTAAGAGGATTTGGAAAACTGAGGAGAGGAGTTGGATTAATCTCCATTTGCCACATAAGATCCACTAATAATGATGATAATAAAATAATGTAATGGGCTCTTGCTATACTGTTTCTCAGGCAAGCCAGAAAGTGCATTTGAAATGATACCTACTAAGAAGTTCACTAAAAATTCAACAATTTACACTTGGAAGATATTTTTCAGACAATACAGCTATGGACTTGTTATGATGCCAACAAAATGCAACTTGAACAAACATGAGGTGTTGCGGAACTGGACTACGGAAGACTGCCAGTTTACTGGACTAGGGAAACAAAGCTTTTGAAGTTGTTCCGTTCACTGCTGTGCCCTTCTGTTTGACACGTGCAAACATGCAGTGATCCATGAAGACAGAGTGAGTAAAATGAAAGAAAGGTGATGAGTTGACAGCATCTGTTAAAGGATGTCCAAAGGAGCTACGATTGACTGGTGGTGATGTTTAAGATATGGCACATATCCACAAACTCTAAACTAAGTGCTTGTAAGAAGAGAAGATCAACTTCTTTGTATAATTTTCAATCAGATTTGTGATATGTTATTCCCGTTATTTTAACTGTTTCACCATTATGCAAGTGGGAACCAAAGCAAGGTCACAACCAACACATATTTACTGTAATTATTTTCCCATATCACGTATGTAAAAATATAAAGTAATATATATTGTATAAAATAATACCCAATGGACTTAGAATGATAAATCAAATCCCTTTATGGCAATCTTGTTTGAGTTTATAAACTAAGCAGGAACATATCTGGTTAGAACTTGGAAGAAGAATATCAGGCTTAAGGGAAGTCTCTGAACTTGGGGGAAAAAAAAACATCCCAGAGGAAACAATGTCAAATCACTTTTGTAATGCTGCCAAGAAAACTCAAGAGTCCACAAAGTCACCAGGATTCCAGCTTGATTCAACAGTGCTTTTTAAAATGGTTTTATGACATTCAATCTTCAGATAAATTTAAAATCTAGAAAATGCTACAATTATTACTCTCACCAGAAAACATATAGATAATTTTTAAGCAGTATAAAACATTGAAATTGTCTGGACTGAAAGCTTTGAAATTGGACTGGAAGAACATAACAGCCTTCGATAAGTCAATGAAAATCATCCACAACTCTCTACACCAAAATAGTCTCCCTTCATTCAGTCCTAATCTCCAGCTGTCTGATACTTCCATTTATGATTTACTAGACTGATTTACTGATGAGATCATTCTGTAAATGGTATGACTATTAGCCATCTCTCTGCAAGTTATTATGTCCCCACATACATTTTGCAGAAATCTATGCAGAACAGAACAGGGGGAAAAAAGAGGGAATAAATTTCCCGTTTTTATATTTTGCAAAAATTATAGCGCCATCACAAATAGAATGGGCCTTCTGTAATGGAAATATTTTTTGTGAATAGAAACACCTACCCTGAAAAGGGTTGGTTAATGACCATGGATGATTTGCTTAATGACTGCAGCACGAATTGATATAGTACATTGGTACAGTCATGTGATAGTTTCATGTTATTATCACATTGTTTAGTGATGGAGAGCCAGTCTCAATAACAGTCAGTAGTTGAGAAGTTATTCATATTATATTCAAAAGTAACCATATACCAATTTTCCTTTCATCAAACACTTTCCATATCTATTTACAAATTTACTATCCCATCTGTTGTGCAGGAACAAAAGATTCCTTACCTGTAACTGGGTCTTCAATCAGTTATCAGTAGATCTAATGTATGCACAGATCTCCTCAGAACTTTCTAGAATTGTGTTATGCTTTCCTGACTCCCAGACAGCTGTACTCCACGTCAATATGCAATCCCTGAATATTACTTTCAAAATAAGGAGCAGTCATATTGTACTAGAGTAAATTGTGTGAATGCAAGAAACATCACTTCTTCATTACAGTTCTTCAGGATTGTGAGCACTGTATGTTTGGGTGACTAGCAAGCTATATTCAGAGAATGGTAAGGCAGTCAAATCAATAATGTATAGAGCACTTCCTATCCAAACACACTACTAAGTTCTCTTCTCTGACTGATAATATTTAATAAATGATTGATGCCAACTAGCAGCCATAGATAAGACAAGGGGTCCTTGAAGAGCTACAATAGACATAATATCTATTGTAAAGTAGGCCCACAAAAGATTCTCCAGAGGAAATGCACTATTCATTATAAAGAAACAAGTTAGCAGATAGTAATAACTAAAAAGTGAGACGCTATGAAAGTAGATGTTCTAAATGCATAAAACACCAGAATGCAATAAACACATAAACCATGTAGGGAAGATTTAGAGCTGAGGCTGGGGATGAGAGAAAAAAACAGGAATAACAATTTTTTGATTAAGATGGAAGGAGTAAATAATCTTAGGCAAAAAGACAATATTAGGTAATAATATTACTTATTCTTTATGAAATATTAGAAATCCATTCATAAATTGGTTATTTTAAAATACAGTGAGAATTGCTAACAAAAAAATTACCTCTAAGTTAATAAAAAAAAAAGTCTATAGATGCCATTTACTCAAAACCATTTTTATCAATGCCGAAAAGACAACTGAAACACATTAAGGAAAAAGACTGGCTCCATAAACCATTTAGAAATTACCCTAAATGGTTAGAGAATAAGAATATTCTACTATAATTCTGTAATTACATAAACATAAACTTTAAAAGAGGAAAAATATTAAAAGCTGAGAATGACATGATTTTTTAAAAATGAAAAATTTAATGAGGACCATTAAACCAAATAAACTTTGTGAAAAATTTGCATTTTGCTTACTACATTTTCAAGATGATACTTTGGCTGCCCTCAGTACTTCTGAAATGTCATCTTTGAATTGGCCAGAGGTCAAATTCAAGTTATCAGATGCGAAGAAGAGAAGTCTGGATGGCATAGCTCTCTCTGCACTATTGTTAGTAAATTGACATGGAATGGCAGATGGTGGTAAACATTTTGAACAAGCTGCTGAAGTGGATGACACAATGCAGCCTCCATGGAGATATTAAAATGACGCCCGATTGATCTCGTCAAATTTAAACAATAATTCTTGTGAGTAATGAAAATGGGTAAAGGCATGCATTATCAGAGGCAAACCCTGATACAGAAAGGCACCCCCAAGAAACAGTTGACTTAGTCTGTTTTGGAAAAAACTTGGAAAAAGTATTCTCTTCATAGCAAATAAACTGATTTCTGGTTTTTGCAGGATAGAAAACGTTGGGTTCCTACTAGATTATTAAGTTCTACTCATTTATATTTTTGGAAGTGAGGTGAAAACAATTGACCAGCAGGCTATCATTCCTTGCAAGAAAAATACTGCTGTTCTATATATCAATGGATGGTATTCATATTAATTTGCTGTCTAATGAGCTTAGCTAAGGGCCTCTTGTGGCTCAGCAGACTAAGTCTGTCTGTTATTAACACAGCTGCTTGCAATTACTGCAAGTTCAAGTCCCACTAGGCCCAAGGTTGACTCAGCCTTCTATCCTTTATAAGGTAGGTAAAATGAGGACCCAGATTGTTGGGGGCAATAAAAGTTGACTTTGTATATAATATACAAATGGATGAAGACTAATGCTTAACACAGCCGCCCTGAGTCTTCGGAGAAAGGCGGGATATAAATTCAAATTTTAAAAAACGAAAAAAAGGTTATGACTGAATTCATACAAAGTCTCTAAGGAGTTGGTTCAACATTGGTAATACCTTCTATGATATAGATAACTGGCAAAGATCTACGTATATTTGATCATTCGTAATATATAGCAATTGTCATCAGTGGAATAGTTTCCTATTCGTCTATCTAGTTTCTTGACTTCTTAGTCTACCAAAGTATAGAAATGGATGCTCAGGTTTGAAGGCAGCAGCCAAAACCTTGGCCAGAGCCTTTCAAGTCAAATTGCATGTTTTATGCTGGATAGCAAAATTATTAAATATATAAATAAAATTGTATTATTCACATGTAATTAATCCAATTAAATTTACATGGAATGAAATCAAATGTATTCTCATTCTGATTATACTTTTGTTTTAGTGAATGGTGCTTTGGCTCAAAAATGTTAGACTTGTCAGTTTTTCATGCAATTGGCCTCTCTTGAACAAAAGGGAAGTTTAATAAAGCACAGGTAATTCATCAGCTTCTGAAAAACAACTTTCTGAAATTATCTATGAAGATTCTCAATTATCCAGGTCATGGTTGTACGAAAGGTGCTTTTTCAAAAGGCAACTGGACTTTCTTGGTTTTTTTCCCTTGAAAACCTTTTGCTTCTCATTCAAGAAGCTTGTTCAATTCTACCTGGTTTTTCTTCAGTTCTTCAGTTAGCATTAAAGAAGCTTCTTGGATGAGAAGCAAAATGTTTTCAAAGAAAAAAAACCAATACATTTTCTAAAATGAGTTTCCTTCCCCACTGGTTTTACATAGATATTAGGTATTATGAATTCTTAACTCATAAGAGTTTTGCTACTGTTTTAAAGTGTCGTCTTTGTTCCATTTAATGTTTTGTGTACAAATCTTGCAAATCTTCACAAGACTGGTGAATTTCAAATAAAATGCAGTCCTTTAAATTAAGGTTTCATAGGTCATTCATCCAATACATAGATTTCTGAAAAGTTCCTTGCTTCTCAAAGTCAAATATGTTAGCAGTTAATATAAATAGTCCAAATAAAATTAAAATTATAAACAAGGCCAATAAAACTAAAGCATATAGCAAAGATCCATGTCACACGGTATAATGTGTAGTTATTTCACAGCTTTTAAATTTGCACATTTTGCCATATGTATATTCTTATTTATGAGTAAAATGGATAGACAAGCATTCCTCATAAGAGACACCTGAAAAGATTCTTTTTTTACAAAAAAGAACTGCCGACACCTGTAATTCTTTTTTTAAATGACAGGTATAGTTAATATTCATTTGAAAGAGCTGGGTGATTCAAGCTGTGATCACAGACACACGTGATCAAGTTCTATTTATCTCAATGGGATGTACTCATGGGAAAGAACATTTATGATCACAGCCTAAGTCCCATTAGTATTAAGGCAGATAACATTATCAGCACACTACACCTGTTGTACACAGAAAGGAGAAGAAACCCTTTGGCTTAATTCAGTGACCCAAAAAAATCCAGCTGCAGTTCTGCTGAAATTGAATAGTTTCTTGCAATTTTATCCTTTAATTGAGAGGCCACCATGTGGCAATATTCCAAAACCTTTGTTTAGGCTATTTATCTTCTACTACTATCGTGTCACAGTATTATCAGCCAAAAGAAACAAAATTATATTGTGAATTAAAATAAAATTAGCTGATGCATGCTTTCCTCTGCATTTCAGTTTCTCTAATCCTTTAGTCCTTCCTCCCCCTCCCAAAATATTTGCTAGCAGCCAACAAACTGTGCAATGATCAACTCAGCACTATAAACAAACCCAGCATCATGATACACCAGAATATATGGACAGAACTGCATGAGTCAAACTGTGCTATATCACAGTACAGATCTCTAAAATGTCATTCATCACATTATAATGCTGATTCAACCAGTCCATTTGTGCAGGATCTCGTGGCACCCTAAGTCTACAAACAGATATATTTCTGCTGAACTGATCAGGCGCCTGCAGACACAGACCAGCTGCTCTGTTGCCATCAGCATACCCAGTAGGGTCAGGAAGTGATATGAAAGGTATTCACTTTCTGCTTCCATTCCCCACCCCATCCCTCCCCACCACGCTCCGGCAGGGGTCTGCACATATGGCTTCCGTGATTCACTGATATGCTCCTACTGATGAAAGCTTTTCAAGAATAGAAAAAGGAGATACCTCTAAACCTATTAGAAGAGGGCACATGGAACAGGAAGTGGAAAAAATGACCAAGGATTAAGCCGGTAATGCTTCTAGCCTGACTTCCAAGTTGCACAGAAAAAAGCAGCTACACTAGAATTTGAATTTCCCATACCCTACCAGACTTCATAGTATTATAAACCCTTATAAAAATCTCCATAATAATGGTATACCAAACTGCAACTTCAAAAAAGCCAACTATGATCTTATAGACACCGACTCTCATCTCTTGACTGGCAAATTCTATTCTCTAACTGTATCACTGCTGAAGACCACTATAGTGTTTTCCTGCTTGAAGTCAATAGAGTTATTAAACTATATGTACCACAAATCACCACCAAAATCAGGAAAAACGAATTACCCATATCAATAAAAAAGCTCCAATCCAAAAAAAAAATCCCTCTGGCAAAAAAACAAAACTGGCTATGTAGCTAACTTTAAAAACCGTTACAAAAATATGTGCCACCAAATAAAAACTGAATGCACCAATTACCACATCAAACAAGAAGAAGACCTTCTGCGCACAAAATCCAATCACGCTTTCTATAATTTTGTAAACAACAAACTTAAAGACTCGAGATCCATCCCACCCCAAAAGGATCTAACAGTAAAGAATGCAATGATGAAACAATTAAAGCAAACCTCTTTAACACATTCTTCAGCTCAGTCTTTGTTAACAGTAATGTCTCATACCCAACATTCCCCAGTCGTACCAATAATAATTACAACGATCTAACACAAATAGATTTCACAGGAGATAATGTTTAAAAGGCACTACGCAGACTGAAACCATCTCTATCTATTGGACCAGATGGTCTATGTGCATACTTCTTAAAAAAGCTTTCCACTAATATAGCAGAACCCCTAAGCATAATCTTTGAAAAATCCTTCAGGACCAGCTCCCTTCCCAATCTATGGTCACTAGCCATGGTCATCCCTATCTTCAAAAAAGGAGACCCCAGCCTAGTTGAAAATTACAGACCAATTTCTTTATGCTGTGTCACCTGCAAAGTAATGGAATCAATCATCAACCAATCCATTATCCTCCATCTAGAAACAAACAACCTACTTTCTAACAAACAATTTGGTTTCAGAAAAAAAATATCCTGTAATCTACAACTTCTCCACTGCAAAAACATATGAACTACAAATCTTGATCAGGGCAAAGCAATAGATGCAATTTACATAGACTTCTGTAAAGCCTTTGATTCAGTGGCACATGACAAACGTCTTCTAAAACTAAAATCCTACGGCATCTCCGGACCCCTCCATAATTGGATAACTGCGTTCTTGTCAAACAGGCAACAAGTGGTCAAAATAAGCAGTGCCCTATCAAATCCTGCTCCTGTTAATAGTGGTGTCCCCCAAGGCAGCGTTCTAGGACAAACACTCTTCATATTATACATAAACAACCTCTGTGACCATATTATAAGTAACTGTGTTCTCTTTGCCGATGATGTTAAATTATTTAACACTACCAACAATGCTGCTACCCTTCAAAAAGACCTTGACTTTGTGTCGGAATGATCAAAAATTTGGCAACTCCAAATCTCAACCAACAAATGCTCTGTCTTACACATTGGAAAACAGAATCAGAACACTAAATACAAGCTTGATGGACATGACCTTGTAGATGACCCTCACTCTGTCAAAAACCTTGGAGTTCTCATATCAAATGATCTAAGTGCCAAAGCCCACTGCAACTATACCACCAAAAAGGCATTAAGAGTTGTAAACCTAATCTTGCATAGCTTCTTCTCCGGAAAGATTACACTACTAACCAGAGCATACAAAACATTTCCTAGAACAATTCTCAATTACAGCTCATCTGTCTGGAACCCACACTACATTTATAATATGATTAAGTGTGTCCAGAGATATTTTACAAGAAGAGTCCTCCACTCTTCTGATCGCAAGAAAATACCTTATGCCACCAGACTTGAAATTCTGGATTTAGAAAATTTAGAACTACATTGCCTTCAGCATGACCTGAGCATAACTCATAAAATCATCTGCTGCAATGTCCTTCCTGTCGAAGACTACTTCAGCTTCAGCCACAACAATACACGAGCACACAATAGATTCAAACTTAAAGTGAACCACTCCAATCTTGATTGTAGAAAATATGACTTCAGTAACAGAGTTGTTAATGCCTGGAATGCACTATCTGACTCTGTGGTCTCATCACAAAATCCCCAAAACTTTAACCTAAGACTGTCTACTGTTGACCTCACCCCATTCCTAAGAGGTCTGTATGGAGCGTGCATAAGAGCACCAGCATGCCTACCGTTCCTGTCCTAATGTTCCCTTTGGTTGTATTCACTTTGTGTGGTTATTTCATGCTTATACTTATATATATATTGTTGTGTTTGACAAAATAAATAAATAAAATAAAAATAAATTATTGAGGATGCTGACAAATAGATATCTGCATAAATAGCCCCATAACTTTTGTTTCTAACTTTGAGTGTTCTCTACCACTAGGATTATTAAAAGTTAAAAGAATTACAGTAGTGGCCAAAATTGTTGAAACGTTTTGGGAAAAGTGTATTTTTGATGGCTAATAACACCACATTTTTTGGGGGGAGTTTCAAGATAATCATGTTCCACTGCTGGAATGGCCTGGGAATAGCATAGACCTGGTGGGACACGACAAGACCTTAACCCAATTGAACATCTATGGAGCCGACTAAAGAAACTTGTTTTAGAAAATACTTTCTCCAAAAGGTATCCACAATTTTGGCCACTACTGTATTATCCTCTATATGCAGAAACTGAGGCTTCTGATTGTACTTACAAAGAGGACCAACAACTTTTACAGTTCTTTTGCTCACCATGAAAAACATACTAATGTGTATCTTAGGCAGGCCAGCTTGAGTAACTAAGTCCATCTAACAAAAGACTAAATTAATTGAAATTTCCAACATATTCCTTCAAAAACAACCCTCCTCCCCAAATCTTGATATGTAGTTTGGTTAAAATTAAATACAGAATAAACTAGCTGGGATTTTTATTACTGTACTGAGAATCTAAGAATCTAAGGGACGCAGTGGCTCAGTGGCTAAGATGCTGCGCTTGTCGATCTAAAGGTTGTCAGTTCAGCGGTTCGAATCCCTAGTGCCACATAATGGGGTGAGCTCCCGTTATTTGTCCCAGCTTCTGCCAACCTAGCAGTTCGAAACCACGTAAAAAATGCAAGTAGAAAAATAGGGACCACCTTTGGTGGGAAGGTAACAGCGTTCCATGCACCTTTTGGTGTTTAGTCATGCCAGCCACATGACCATGGAGCTCAGACAGCGCTGGCTTTTCGGCTTTGAAACAGAGATGAGCACCGCCCCCTAGAGTCGGCAACGACTAGCACATATGTGTGAGGGGAACCTTAACCTTTTAAAGAAACTAAAACCTAAGTATAATTCATCAAAGCAACTTGAAGGTGAAGGCTATCATGAAATCTATCATATGGACTTTACTCTTGATTTTCTCTAACTGTATTCTAAGACAAAGGAAAGTGTCCCACAAAGAGACTTATTTCTGTAGAGGTTAGCAACTTTTAAACAGTGATGAGACAACTTCGTAGCCTAAGACAACCTGTTATGAACATTCTTCAGATAATTCCTGATGTTACCTTATAAAGTAGGAGTGAGGATTTAAATAATCTCTGACTGGGCTCTCAAGCAAGACTGACTGCCATTAAAGGACTGAACTTCAAAAAGGGCACTCTGCATCCCTGCTGTCATCCAGTTCTTTTGCTTCTGCAGAGATGTGGGTCAGGAGTGATTGTGGATTGGGAGTGATCCTGGTCTCTGTCTCAAAGGACAAAAGAGTCACTTTTTCCACAAAGAAGGAGGGGGCTGGGACAATCAGCCCAGCTTTCTTTTTCCTTCAGGGAGAAGTTCTTCCTTGCTGGAAAAGGCCAAGATAATTCCCCATCTCCTTTTTGATGGAGCTGTGTCTGTTCAGCAATGAACACTCAAGAATTCTCTGCAGGCAGATATGGTTATTTCTAACTAGCAGCTAGTCAGAAATTTAGAGCTCTGCTTTTAGTACTACATTTGGATGCACTAAAGGGATATATAAAGCATTTCTAAAGATGCATTGATGCTATCTCCAATCAACTATTGACCCTGAATAAACAGTGCTTCAGTTCTAAGCAGAAGACACTCGGGATAGTCACTCAAGGTCTCAAGGAAGAGATGGGCCAATCTGATCCCTTATTTCTGTTGTAAAATGTTACATATAATATACAATATGGATTACATAAATTTATGCACATGTGTTTTTGGAACCAAAAGTTACCTTGTCATTTCTATTCAAAGTGTACCCATGTTTCATAATCAAGGACTTACTGAAGTGATGGGGAAATATTAAGTCTGACATAAGACCCACCTGGGCAATGGCAACCTGCTAATTACAAAAATACTGCTGTTGTGTGGTTCTGGACATTCTGAAAAACTGAATTGGTGAGGCAAGGTAAATTATTAATACTTCTTCCACAGATATATCATACATAGTGACATGCTAAACATGCTCTCCTGTTTGCACTGTTTGCTACAAGCATATGACAGGATGAGATCTACCAGAAATAGTTACACAGGGAACAGTTCAAAGTATTTGACTACTGTAATGCAGCAAATTATGACAAAGTAAAGGAGGTTGTTTTAAATTAAACCACAGAACATGCTTCAGTTTTCATTGTTTATCCAACATGTCCCCTAAATCAGGGATCTCCAATGCCTGGGCCGTGGCCCACTATTGGGCATTGAACCTTTTGGAAATGGGCCATGGAAGTGGCGGGTGAGCGCATGTGCATCCCCACTCATACTAGCAGTGGGTGACCGTGTGCGCGGGCACTCCAGTTGCATGAGTGGTATGCATGCGTGCCCACTGGTCATGCAAATTGGGCTGTGCGTGCATGCTTGCCCACCGCGCATGCATGTAACCATCCCCTCGCCTGTCAGTTCCCAAAGCCGAAAAGGTTGGGGAACTATGTGCTAAATATTCCTTTTTTGCCTGAAATGTTGATTCCAATATTTGCAATCTGAAGAACCATTAAAATATATGCTGCAGTTCTGAAACTACAGCTACCTCTTTCAATGGACCTACAGCCAATGAATATATTCTAATTTTAGAATTTAATCAGTAACAGTTATAAACATATTTAATAATATTTTACACAAGATCAGGAAGAGGTCAGAAGATGTAAAGGAAGTTATGCAGAGATGGTTTCAACAATCTGCACACAGATGTGTTTTAATCCTAGGAAATAAAGAAAACATTAGGAGGAAATTCATACTGGATCAGCTCTAACTCAATGGATAAAGGTGAAAAGGAAGGGAAAACACAATGAAGATTGAAAGTCAGCCCTAGAAAACCAACTCCATAAGTTTGACTGAAAGAATAATTTACTGAAAGAGGTTACAGAAAAAAAAAATCCTGGTAATCCTTTTGATTCTTTAACAGAACACCTGTTTACCATACTTTTTGGAGTATAAGACCCACTTCCCCACCTCCCAAAAAAAGAGGGTGAAAATGTTGGTATATCTTATGCACCTAATATAGCCATTTTTGGTGTCCCAAAACCTCAGACATCCCATTTTTGCCAGAAACAGGCCCATTTTTCACAAAAACAGGGCCTGCAGAGGGTTTGGGAGGCCTGCAGAGTGCTTTTGGGGACTCAAAACACAATGCAAGGAGGGTTTGGGAGGCCGAAAATGGGCCTCCCGTTTTTGCCCTCCCCAGCCCCCAGGAGCACTCTGACCCTATGCAGGCCCCATTTTTGCAAAAAACAGGCCCATTTTCACTAAAAACTGGCCCATTTTTGGCTTCCCAACCCCCCCTCGCATCATGTTTTTGTCCTCCTCAGCCCCCAGGAGCATTCTGCAAGCCTCCCAAATCCTCTGCGCATCCCGTTTCTGCGAAAAACGGGATGCACGGAAGGTTTGGGAGGCCTGCAGAGTGCTCCCGGGGGCCAGGAAGGGCAAAAACTTTTTTTTCTTGTTTACCTCTTCGAAATCTTGGTGCATCTTATACTCCAGTGTGTCTTAGTTTGAAAAATATGGTAATTCAGTTCTATTTATCTTATAGTGATACAAGTCAAAAAAAGGTAAGTATAAAATGGCTTCATGTTTTTGTGGTGTCTCGTCCTATGTATTGTTTTAGAGGGATACCAATATTTGTTGGAAAATATAAACCAAAAAAGCTCCAAATAAGATGCTTCCATCCTTAGATTATAAATAGCAGCATCTTACACACACAAAAAAGTGCCTTGGTGTTCTGGTGACAAGCCACTTGAGCTACACATCTGCGGTCTATAATGCCACAAAACTCTCTATGGAATTATATATAGAATAAATGAGAGGCTATAATATATAACATAAGTACCTAATATAGCCTTATAAATTATAGGCTTTTACAGCCTTGCATTTTACAGTGTAATGTAAAAAGAAATGTCTCACCAAGTCATGTGCAGGCACAGACAGCAATGATACAATATTCTGATACAAGACAGCATCAGTGTAAAACAAAATATACCAATAAAAGGAATAAATACTTTTTCCAGAAGAAAAGTGCTATACCTCATAAAGACAGGCAGAACACATCAGATAACAGCCTTAGACCAGGGGTCACCAACCTTTCAGACCTCAGGGACCACTAAATTCCTAATTTTAAATCCCGTGGACTACTAATATGATCTGCCTAATGACCGGCTGGGTGGGCATGGCTAGGTGGTCATGTGACTGGGTGGACATGGCCAATTCCATGTCACTTGTGTCGAGTGGAGCTTCGCTGGCTTCTACTCACCCCTCCCCTCCCAGCCACACCTCACCTGTCAACCCGAGCTCCTTAGGGGCCCAACAGGAAGCAGTTGTTGGAACTAAGCAGCCACCATGAAAAAGAGTTGGCAAAACAGCTGGCTCAGTTCAAACTGGATCTGGCCAAGAAGGAGGCTCAGCAAAAGCACCTCACTGAGGACTACAAGCATAGGCTTTCCAAGCAGAGGAAGACCTGAGGGAGTGCAAGGCCAGGTACCGGTGCCTGGATACTCAGCAGGCTGAGATGGTCAGCCAGTTCCAGGCCATGATACAGTCCCACTGGAACAAGGCCCTCTAGCTCTTCGCCACCAGCAGTGCTTCCCTCCAGCCTTTGCCCAAAGCCCCACATCAGGGAGCTGAAATCGGATTTTCTGTCCCCCTCCGACCAACGCAAAAAGACCCCGAAGGGGGAAACTCTCTGCAGCAACACAAACGCTCATTGCATATATCTGGCCCAGGGACCATAGTTTGAGGACCCCTGATTTAGTGCGGTATAAATAATGCAAATAATTTTTCTGTGGACCACCAAATTTTTGTCGCGGACCACCAGTGGTCCATGGACCACCAATTGATGACCACTGCTTTAGACTATATCAGAAATACTTTGCATTTGGAGATACTGCAACATTTTGCTCAGAGTTGCCTCACTGGAAATTCCAGGCAAGAATCTATATTAAAGGAACAGAGAAAATGGTGCTATGCTTTGTTCAAATTCACTCACAGTTGGTTGACAGCATTTGTACAAGTCATATGGAGGAGCCTAAGGCTTACTCGGGGTTTATTACCTGGTTAAGTTTGATCCTCTTAGGGCTGATGAAGTGAACAGTGTCCTCATGACTGTGACCTCAGCCACCTGCTTATTAAATACATATCTTTCCTGGTTAATGAAGGCTCTTTAGAGATGAATTGGTGATGATAAACACTTCCTTGAGAGACTACATTGGATACATGAAAGCCTACAAATCATACACATGAATCTATGAATACTTGACACAATACAAATCAACAGGATACTAAGGACTTTTCTCAAGAAGACGACACACTCAAAACAGCTCACACAAGTGGCCATTAAGTGTGGCATATACCAAGGTGATATCCTGTCACCGCTGCTGTGTCTCATAGGCTTGTATCCCTCAGCTAGATAAGCACAGGGACTGGATCTGGTTACAAGTTCAAGAGTGGAACTGCCATCAGCCACCTTCTCTACAGGTCTGGCATCAAACTATATGCTAAGAATGAAAAGACATTGACTTGCTGATCCACCTGACTTGGATCTAGAGTGACGGCATGGAATGTCATTTAGACTAGGTTAGTGTGGCTGGATGATACTAAAGACAGGGAAGGTAGTTAAGATTGATGCGGTGGAACTACCAACAGGCCACCTAGTAGACATATAGACCAGCTATAAGTACAGCTTACTTGATAAGAAAGGCAGCAACATTCAAGTACTACCAAAAGCTAAAACAGTTCCTGAACACCCAGCTCAACGGGAAGAAAAAGATCCATGCTGCCCACATGTATACCCTGCTGGTCATCAGATTCCCAGCTGATATAGTGAGCTGGCCTGGTCTGTTTTAAGCCTTATGGGAGGGGCCAATCATCTCATGTTGTCCTTTTTGCTTGAGCTGCTCTTGCCTTCTGGCAGCTCTTCTCATGTGTGCATTAGGAAGAGGCTCCTCCTGTTCCTCTGCCTCACTACTATTAGTTTCTGGAGGCTCTGAAGTCCGCATCTCACTCCCTGCTGGCCCTGGCCCCACCTCAGCCACATCGCGTCTGACTCCATTGCCATCTCCGCAGGCTGCTGGTGGACCACAACATGGCCAAAGAAGAGCCTGGAAGCTGTTGATGTGAAGATCTTGAAGCAATGCACAATGTAGAGAGGTTTCTACCCCAAGTACCAGAGATTGTACATCTGCCAGAAAGAGGGCAGACAAGGTCTACTGAGTGTTAAACCCAGTGTCCTGGATGAAACCCAGAACATCCAGGAATATTGCTAGTCCTCAAATTACAACAGTTGTTTAAAGTTACAACGGCACTGAAAAAAGTGACTTATGACCATTTTTCACACTTATGACCGTTGCAGCAAAAAAAAACAACACCCGTCATGGTCATGCGATTTACATTCAGATGCTTGACAACTGGTTCCTATTTATAATGGTTGCAGTGTCCTGGAGTCATGTGATCATGTGATCTTTTGTGACCTTCTGGCAAGCAAAGTCAATAGGGAAGCCAGATTCACTTATCAATGCTGTTTCTAATTTAACAACTGCAATGATTCACTTAACAACTGTGACAAAAAAAGTCATAAAATGGGGCAAAACATACTTAACCAATTTCTCAGTTAACCACATAAATGGCTGGCCTAAATTTTAAATTTTATATTTTAAATTTTAAATTACATAAATTTTATTGATTTTAAATTTTCTATTAATTTTAAATGGGGTTTGGTTTTATAAATTTTAAGGTTCTAGGCTAATTATAATAAGACACAGAGCCATCTCTCCAGGAATGCCAGCTGTCACCCGTTGCTCTTCCGGTTTCTGGTGCACATGTGGACATGAAGACCAGCTGGTCTTTGTGCGTGCGGGAATGCCTGAAACTGGAAGAACAGCTTCTTGGTGTGCATGCGCGTGCCAGGAAGCTGAGATTCCGGTTTCCAGCATGCCAGACAGCTGGTCTTCATGCACACATGTGCACCAGAAACTGAGAGACCAGGTGACCAGTGCGCATGCTGGAAACCAGAAGCTCAGCTTCCCAGCATATGTATGTGCACCAGGGAAATTACTCTTCCAGTTTCCTGCGCTCCCCTGCCGGCATGTGCACACTCATGTTTCAGCACTCGGTGCCAAAAAGGTTTGCCAACACTGGATTAGACCAAAAGACAACACTTGAAACACAGATCATAGCAGCATCAAGATCCATAAAAGCAGAGGCTATCACACTAGAAAGGTTCTCAGCTGCAGAGACAGTCAAAAACGTAAGGGCATGATGTAAGATGTAGGCAGAAACAGTATTCTTCAACTGCACAACCAAGTGGCTGGCTGAGGAACTCTGGGAGTTGAAGTCCACAAGTTTTAAAAGAGCCAAGTTTGCAGACCCCTGGGTTAGTTAAACCCTCCCAGATGGGAGATTCCACAGGGAGTCATGGAAAATAAGCTAATATCCTGTGGGAATTCTGTATCCTTTATATATTCTTATATTTGAGGGGTTTTTTTACATTTGGATTATTGAAATGTCCCGGTGTGCTGTACTGTTAAGTATACACAGAAATATAAATTAATTTTATGCACCGTGGGAGGGATGACAGCTTAACATTAGAGATTCTACTTTGCTTTTGAATGGTCCCCAAATCCAAAAGGTTTCAGACTCAATCTGGAACATTTTCCAGAAAAGTTGGGAAGCACTCTAGAACCAGGACATCAGGTTGTGTTTTTTTTAAAAAAATCCTAGAATGCTACTGCCAATTTCTTTAATAAGCCTGCAATATTCCTGTTTATCCACTCATCAACCAATTAACTAATTAAAGGATGCAAGAAAAAGCACACCAAAATCAGTGCATGTGCCTAGTTGTAATGTTTGATGCAGAACCATTTAACTTTCTCAGATAATTTGCAGCCAATATGAAATAATTTCAGTCGATACCTTGTAAGAATCCAGCAATAAAAGCTTACTGAGCAGATGGTTAAGATAGAGAGTGCTTAATGATAAGATTAAAAGACTGCTTAATTGTTAAGAGGAAAATAAGGAAACCACTCTGATAAGCAGCTTTTAATTTTGCTAGGACCCCAACAGCTGGACAAAACTGCTCATGTTTTTATTTTCAGGAAGTAAATTCCTTCAGATCCAATGCAACGAATATGGCACTCCTTATCCTGTGGGACTGATGTGGCATCTTGTTCAGCCTTAGATACTTAAACTGACTTTCTCTTCTGGCTTTCTATTTCTTTTCACATCCAAAATAAACATCTTGTTTTCACTTTTAAGCCTCCCCGTAGGTTTTACGTTCCTGATTTTCACGATCTCTTGAGATCTCTGACTGGTATCTTTGCTGCCCCAATTCACTAAGTTATCAAAATACCACCTGCATTTTCCTTCCTTATTATTTATGTTTCGGACAGTCTCCCACTTCATTTTATTCCATTATAGCTTTCACAACAATTGTAGAGAGACATGCTAAAGTCTAAATTGTAATGTTAGAACCAGCTCTTCGCACAACTCTGATGATGTCACCCGAAATCTTATTTTTATGATTATTCCGACCATTCTGGTAAAAAGTTATTTTAGCAAAGATGAACATTTGTATCACATGAAAAAATATCAAAGCATTTTAACATATTATAGCTGAGTACACATAGATTTACTACACATTTACAAGGACAGTTTTGGTTGTGGTAGAACAGATCTTCCTGAATGGGTATCATGAAGTTCACAGATCATATCATTCCATCTATGCCGAATACTCTCCCCAAAATGACTACTGTAGTTCATGGAAGACCAAGCAAATGGCATGATGACAAAAAGAATAACGGACTATGTATCAACCCATACCATTTTTATCAAAGCAGAAAATATCCTTTTCTCCTTGTCTTATTGGCTATTTTTTCTATTCCAGAAGCCAGGAAATCTAGGTTCCCAGCCAACCCTTGTAGTATATAAGCAATCATGTGTAGTTTTGAATATCTGTGTCATGTTGGTACAAAGAGCCACACCATATCCAAAAATGTCTTGGGGCTTCTCTGCACTGGCTTTAAATAAAACAGAGAGCCTTTCTGACTTAATTAGTCTTGCCTATTTTGTCACATCTCACTTTTTTCAGATTCAAATAAAGGTAGCACACCAGAAAATTATCCCAATTCATACTACATGTACAATCATTAAGCCGGGACAGGTGGTTGATCATGTCACCAAGAAACCAACAGACTTTAATCATAGAAAAAGCTAACAAGGTGCATTGTCAGGCATATTTTAGGGGGCTCTACTTCCTAAGAATGGATGCCATAATAATACATTAGCTTGTATTAGCCATACAACTTTGCTCCTTTTGTCACTTACTAAGCAAATAAATCCCAGGAAGCACAGCTTCAATTAACCACAATGTTCTTTTTAGAAGCCAGTCAAAAATAGGCAGATGGAACAGTCAATCCAACCTGCAACAGTAATATGGGGTTCAGTATACCTCTGTGCTGTGGTCCACTGAATAGATTGCCTGTTGACTGTAGTATCTCCTTTTCCACTCTTTAAATTACTTAGTTAAAACCGTCGTCTGGAGAGCAGGAGAGTTCTCTGTATGAGGCCACACCTATAGTGGAAGCCAATCCTTCTCTTCCCGTCTTCCCCTCCCCATCTCAATTCATGAGCAGCCAACAGCTGGAACTATTTTGTGGGAGGCGGCTGAGTTCTGTGAGAATGTTCTCCTTGTCTTTGTCTGCAAAGCTGAAAGATGCTGGGCTTGAAGGTACTCCTCCGTCCCTAGAGAACTGGGGCTCAACATGAGCCTAGGCCTTGAGCTCTCTCCCAGTAGGGTCAGGTGACACACTATCAAAAGGCAGTCAAAGAAAGAGCTTAAAAAGCATTTCCTTTAGTAAGGGAGGGAGGCTGTGCACGTACAATAAAGAGCAGACACAGATTTCACATTTTCCTACTATTCAAGAAGCTGGAATAAAAACAGGCATTATAAACTTGCTATTGCAGATGTTATACTACCTTTAAATGCCTGTTTGCTCAGTAACGTCTTGTAAAATCATCAGACTTGCATGATTATCAACACACGGCAGTCAGAAATAATAAAGTTGAGAAGAAATGCACAATCCAAAATTCATCCAGAAAGGCAAAGAGATTTGTTCCTTAATATATATCAACATATGAAAGAATCAAAAAAGTTGGAGATGAAAAAGAAGAATAAAGAATAGTATGGACAACAGGGAACTGTACAATAAGCTTAGCATTTCATCTTTTAAAAACAGCTGCAGCTTCTGTACACAGATCGTTTGAAAAAAAAAATTAAGGATGTCACAAAATTATAAGGAAAAGATCGGAAATACAAACAACACAAATGTGTTTTCTGCAGACAGTACAGTAGTAAAGCACACATAAGAGAGAGGAGGCACACACAAATAGCCATCAACCAAACTGACTGTTCTACAGCCACATCTAAAATTTCATTAAAAAGAGCCCAGCTGCTTCTTTACTCTGACTTTGTCTTTAAGGACTTAGCTAAGCCGAAGGAGTGGCCAGGAAAAAAAAAAGGGAGGGGGGAACCACTTCAACCCATCTCTCTCAAATTCTTTTATTTCAGCAATGCATTAAGCAATCTCCCTGCAGAGTTATTCTCTTCTTCCTGGTGTGGATAAAGCTTCCCCTGGGGAGCTCTGTAATTTCCAGCTTCTCCGAATTCAGGTATTAGTAAAGACCGCTTGGGGACACGCAACAATATAACTCTACATTTTCAGGCATTCGGAGAGAACCCCCTAAGGGTCCCAAGTTCAAATTTCTGAAATGTAGGCATTGTAAAAGGAACCTCAGGGGACTCCAGCAATAGAAATCTGCTGAATTCAAAGCATTTCCTAAGCCCTGGCAGGAGCCTTTGCTCCCACTGGAGGCTTTTTATAAAACATGTGTTGCTGACATGTTGACAGATTGCTCAGTGAAGTGTTAGGTGCATACACAGGCTGGCCATTTAGGGGGACATCAGTTTACCCTTCATCTCTACCTAAAGCACCATGTTTTATACATTACCCGAGGACAGGCAGAAAACAGACACTTTCCAACAAAGTACAGTATCACTTAGCAAGAGGCAAAAAAAAAAAAGCCCCATTCACCACTAAAGATATTAGAAAGAGGGAGAAAGAGAGCTCTGTGCAGCCGATCTCCAAATATCAAAAAGGTCAAAAAATAAATTAAGGGTAAAGGAGGAGGCCTGAGCTGGAAATTGCCTCCATGTATCAGGTCTGCCACCCCGTTTCCTATCCAGGCCAGAGCTCTGAGGATATAATGAGCAAAGGAATTTTCTAATGACAGCTGACTGTTGGGAGGTAATCTGATCAAAGGCCGATATTAAATCCAACTTCTGCTCATATCAGGGTATTAGTGATGTACGACTTAATAACCCAGCAGCTCCAAAAGTGCTGCCGTGGCAACAGGATGGAAATTGGGATAATAATGTATTCATGGTGCTGGCGACCTGGGGCTGCAGTGCGTGCTCTCAGGGGACTGCACTTCACCCTGAGCCAGACGTGTCTGGGCAAAATCACTTCACAAAGGACAGGAGTGGAATACTGAAGAGCTCTGGCACTGATGAGTGTGTCGATAAGGGGAAAGAGGGGAATGAAGTGAAGGGAGGAAAGAAAAAACATTTCCAGCAGAAGAGCTTGAGTGGTGCTTCTCTGAAAAACTGATGGGGCTCAAGAAGCTCTCCCCGACAAGTACAGCCCAAATGGATAATTATTAAATGAACATAAAACTACATTCCCAGCAAAGTAGGGAAGGATGGATCGTGCCGGTTTACATCAAGTGACAAGATTTTCACATCAGGCTACCTCACTCTGCCAGCACTTCTGCTGTGAACAAAAGGACCACTTCCTGCTCCCATCAATTTCCAAAATTCCTTTCATATTAAGCAGCTTTTCAACCTTCCCTGCCCTTAAATCTCCAAAGGAATAAAATTCAGGGAAAGGTCACATATCAGCCACACCTTTCTGGGTTTTGTGGCTGCATTTCCTGCATGAGTGGAAATCTCCCAGAAATATTAGAATCTGTAAAAAATAATGTTATCCAGTTTTTGCTGGGGTTATTGGCCAAATCAAAGAGAAAAGACAAATGCTTGCACCGGTTTCTTTCTACTATTTTTACAAAACAATAAGAGTATTTATGAAAGTTTTCTATAATTATATGCAAACGATTCTTATTATCTTTCTGGAGTCGTATCCAGAGAGGGATAGGGGCCACAAGGGATTATCTGACTGGACGTTCCCTCAGGAATATTTGGAAGGGGAAAAAAGGCTATCCATCCATTAAAATCTATGAAGAAATGAGTTTACTTCTTGAACATCCTCTCCTCCTCTACACCCTCAATATTTATGCTGGTAATCTGTCTAAAATGCCTTAAAGTATCACTTCACAGATGTTAATATAGTGCTAGATTTTGAGTGGAAATGTGCATATAATAGCAAATGCGGCATCTGATGCTCCCATCCTAAAGACAACACAAGATCTTGGTTCTCCATCACATGTTTCAAGAACAGTTTGCAGAAATTAGTAGCATAAATAAAATTGTGCAAAGAAAAATGCACGCACTATAGGTAGTGTCAGGAATAAGGAATGAAATGTCTTATAACTAAAGTCCAACCAGCAAGTAGGCATCTACTTTTCACATTACAATGTTACTCAAGAGGATAGCTTGTAGTAGCACACTAGAAATAATAACTAAGAAGGCAGCCTATAAAGCTAAGCCAGATGTTTTTTGCTTAAACAAGATATTGCAGTACCTTTTATCTAAATAAATCTACAATAACTCAAATCTTCATCCCATGCTGACAAAATACTATTAGTATTTATTCTAATACTTTTTTAAATAAAGCACGTTGCCTTGAAGATAGTGAAAAATGAGCTGTTTCCTGGCTTTTAAATGTTAAAGCGCTATATTTTTATTAACTCCCACTGTAGGGCCAGTAGCAGTATCTCCTGCCCCTACATCCTGGCTGTGAGGAACAGATGCTATGTCTTTTGTTTTGAGTGTGTTTATTTCAAAGAGAGATAGATACGAATTCCACTTTGAAGCCTTCCTTGCTCACTCTAGCTTCACCTCTTTCCTCTTTTTCAAATATAAAGAAGCTATAATATAGCTTAGCATTGTATTTGGCAAATAGGCTAGCAATTCTGTTTTGAAGGCTTCATTAGCCCTTGCAACTAAAATTATTAAAAGAAAACCTAAACTGAACAAACCAGAACAAAATGCCACAATACTCAGGAGCAGAGGTCTCCAACCTTGACAACTTTAAGCCTGGAGAACTTCAACTCCCAGAATACCCCAGCCAGCAAAGCTGGCTGGGGAATTCTGGGAGTTGAAGTCCACTAGGCTTAAAGTTGCCAAGGTTGGGGACCCCTGCTCAGGAGGAAGGTATGGTTTGTCAGTTGTGACATCACAAGCAGCATCAAAATGATCACTGCCGTAATTATCTGGCCCAATTCCATACAGTATTATTTTGATAGATGTTCTTATGATGGAGAAAATTCCATTGGAAAGTACTGCTGGCCTTGACTACCTTATAAATAAATTGGTCTTGCTGCTGTGGTGTGCGTAAGAAAAAGAAAAGTTGCATCTTAATATTACTCCATGTGCTGCTCCGAGTGCCAAAAGCACACTCATGTACTCTTAAGCACTTCTTCCTGCCTTTCCTAGCATTACAGATAATTTGCTAGTTTCAGAGTGTACTTATTACAGGACTGTCAGAGGAGTTTTTGTTTCAACAACACGTTAACTTTACTGCACTTATAAAAAACATTATGTGTCCCCTGTGATCCTGTGTGTTTAAGAGCAGCGAAATGTTATTGATCCCAGTGTGACAAATCAAGAGTTAGGTAATGTCTACAAAACTCAATTTTCTGCAAGACATAAAACCCCTTTTTTATGAAACCTCCTCCTTCAGAAATTCAGGAGAAACATACACACGCACACGCACAAAATTAAGAGAAGAAAGGTCAACGAGTTTTAATGTGATTTTATTCTACTCAAATGACAAACACATAACCACTGAGGCTGCTTTCAACTAATATTTATTCTCAATGGCAGTTTTTGTAATCTTACAGAAAGATCTCAAAATTAAGAAGCAAGTTATTTCCTGTAGCCTACAGTGTACTAAGGCTGAATCATAGAATCGTGATTAATTTTTTGGTAATTATAACATTATGGTTTGAACTAATATCAAATCTATCTTCGTGATGGTTCATCTGCAGCTGTAGCTTTATATGTACAGTAGAAATCACTGTGCACTATATTACCATTCAAATCTGAAGGTGCAAGGATGCGTATATCTATCTCCAATATTCATAACAGGTGTCTCAATATTCTGAACAAGGTTTTCTTTTTTTCAGATTTTCAGACCTAGGAATGGTTCCAAAGAAACTCAAGAGAAGTTGCAGGAATGGAAATAGAATTCTCCAAACACTCCAATGAAGTTTTAAAAGATTTAACAAACCAGAATAGGAAATGCAGGGTGGGTAGTCCTTTAGTCATGACCTTCAGGGACCTTTGAAGCTGCAACACTGCTGAACAAAGGGACAAATGACTGGTCCCCAAAGTTACATCAGCCACAAAGTCCCCCCACCCATGGTCATGTGATCAAAATTGGGGTATTTACGCTGGAGCTGCTTCAACATCTTCACCTGCATATATCCCTCACATCAATGCCCTTTTAGTCCCCTGGACTCTTCAGTTCCTGCCACTTGCCACCCTAGATGACCTCTCCATCTTCTTCCTTCTAGGGCTGACCAAACATGCCCTGCTTGGCCCTTCAGAAGAAAACTGTTGGGTGCTAAAGTTTTCTTCTCAAGGTCACACACTGTGGGAAGAAGGCTTCATGGAACAACAAAGAGTCTGGGCGAACTTGTCAGCAGCAGGAACAAGAAAATAGCAATAGCAATAGCACTTATTTATTTATTTTATTTATTATTTTGATTTTTATACCGCCCTTCTCCCGAAGGACTCAGGATGGTGAACAGGCAATATGATGTACAATTTAAAATGCAAATTAAAAAACTTATTTTATAATTAGCCTAAAAAGTTTAAAATATATAATAAACTAAAACCCCATTTAAAATTATTAATAAAAAATTTAAAATCGATAAAATTTAAGCCAGCCCCGCGCGAATGAAAAGATATGTCTTCAGTTCGCGACGGAAGGTCCGAAGGTCAGGTATTTGGCGTAAACCCAGGGGAAGCTCGTTCCAGAGTGTGGGAGCCCCCACAGAGAAGGACCTTCCCCTGGGGGCCGCCAGCCGACATTGCTTGGCGGACGGCACCCTGAGAAGTCCCTCTCTGTGAGAGCGTACGGGTCGGTGGGAGGCATGCGGTAACAGCAGGCGGTCCCGTAAGTACCCAGGCCCTAAGCCATCGAGCGCTTTAAAGGTCGTAACCAAAACCTTAAAGTGCACTCGAAAGGCCACAGGTAGCCAGTGCAGTCTGCGCAGGAACGGTGTTACGTGGGAGCTACGCGTAGCTCCCTCTATCACCCACGCAGCTGCATTCTGGACTAACTGAAGCCTCCGAGTGCACCTCAAGGGGAGCCCCATGTAGAGAGCATTACAATAATCCAAGCGAGAGGTAACGAGCACATGAGTGACTGTGCACAAGGCATCCCGATCAAGGAAGGGGTGCAACTGCCGAACCAGGCGAACCTGGTGGAAGGCCCTCCTGGAGACGGCTGTCAAATGATCCTCAAACGACAGCCGTTCATCCAGGAGGACACCTAAGTTGCACACCCTATCCTTTGGGGCCAATAATTCTCCTCCAACAGTCAGCTGCGGCTGCAGCTGACTGAATCGGGATGCCGGCATCCACAGCTACTCCGTCTTGGAGGGATTAAGCTTGAGCCTGTTTCTCCCCATCCAGACCCGTACGGCTTCCAAACACCGGGACAGCACTTCAACAACTTCATTGGGGTGGCCCGGGGTGGAAAAGTACAGCTGGGTGTCATCAGCGTACAGCTGGTATCTCACCCCGAAGCCACTGATGATCTCACCCAACGGCTTCATATAGATGTTGAACAGAAGGGGCGAGAGAATCGACCCCTGCGGCACCCCACAAGTGAGGCACCTCGCGGTTGACCTCTGCCCCCCTGTCAACACCATCTGCGACCGGTCGGAGAGATAGGAGGAGAACCACCGATACACGGTGCCTCCCACTCCCAATCCCCCCAACCGGCGCAGCAAGATACCATGGTTGATGGTATCAAAAGCCGCTGAGAGGTCTAATAGGACCAGGGCAGAGGAGTAACCCCTATCCCTGGCCCTCCAGAGATCATCCACCAATGCAATCAAAACTGTCTCCGTGCTGTATCCGGGTCGGAAACCGGACTGGAACGGGTCTAGATAGACGGCTTCATCCAGGTATTGGGGTAGCTGTCGCGCCACAGCACTCTCTACAACCTTCGCAACAAAGCGAAGGTTGGAGACTGGACGATAATTGCCCAAAATAGCTGGGTCCAGGGAGGGCTTCTTGAGGAGGGGTCCTATATATGGGTTCATAAGTGCTTTACAGCCTTCTCTAAGCAGTTTACTGAGTCAGCCTATTGCCTTCAACAATCTGGGTTCTCATTTTACTGGCTTCGGAGGGACTGAAGTCTGAGTCAACCTTGAGCCAGTGAGACATGAACTGCCAAATTGCAGTCAGCCAGCAGTCAGCAGAAGAACCTGCAGTACTGGATTCTAACCACTGCACACCAAAACCATGTGACACTCAAGTTATAAACATGTACCACATGTAAGACAATCTGCACCCTCCCCACAGGTGACCCTTTTTACAGATGAAGAAAAACATAAACACACAACTGATACAAAAAATACAACTGGCACCATCCCTATTCTCCTAGATTATAGAGAGAAAGATGAGTGCTATGCATGGCAAACTAGGCCTAATATTTCATTGTTGTACTTCCTTATACATAAACATATCGCCAGCGTTAAAGGGTGGATAACATTCGATTCAACCCTTGCACAATGCTGCAATTCATACTTTTTTTTTCCAGCAAAGGTTTTCCTTTCCCTTGATGGCTGCAGTAATGTCAAATGTGGCGAAACAGCTTGTGCACACACATGCACACATACCTAAGCCAGGGTAGTCATTTAATTCTGATTTGTATGAGATTCACTTGCATTTCAAGAAATTTCAGGGATATGCATCCATATGGGGATTCCTCCCATCAACAGTTCAGGGAGAGCAAGCATGGATGCTGCAGTTCAATTAACGAGCTAATGGGATGCCCTTCAATGTGAACAATACTGAGGCTATTGCTCACCCCTCTGGAGAAGGAAAAAAAATAATAAGAAAAGATGAATTGCATATATTGTGCCATTCCAGAATATGAACCTCCATTTTATGTGCTTTCTCCTCTGAACTTGAGGCAGGGTAAGCTTCCCTTCAATCTTTCTCTCACCCCCCCTGAGCTGCTTTGGTTTTAGCTTCTACCTTAAAATTTGTTTTCCTGATCTGTTGGTACTTCTCTTATTCTCTTTCTTTCCCATCTACTGCATTCATCATTATTCAGCTGCATTATAGCACTTAAAAAAAAGCTTTGAGGGGAAAAAAAAGAAATCATTTGATTTTCATTGCCCTGGAGAGAATTAAATACCCCCAAGGAAAAATTCTGGTACATTCTCTGCACACATTTACATGCAGCCAGTGAAGTAAACATTTCCATAATTGCTCACTTCAGAACACGTTACCCAGTTCCTAGGTACAATAACTGTCAGGAGTCAATGAGGAATAAAGAATTTTCCTGAATCCTTGCACATAACCTGACCAGCATTAATAACTCCACAGTTGTACATAAGTTAAGAAATGGATTACTGCCAGGCATCAGTCTTCTACGAACACTTTGGGCATAATGCATTCTTCAAACATCCATTAAAACATGCATGCCATCAAATAATTTTTTTTAAAAAAACAGCAGTTTAAATGCTATTAATAAAATGGGGGTTTCCTCCATCTCCCCTCTTCAAAGAAAGCCTAACACCACTGCTTTTAAAAAATGTTTTAAAAAAATATATAGTAAACACAGATGTCTTTCATTTACTTCACATTTTTATTTTTTGGTGAAGCTGTCTCCCTTCGCTAAATGACAAAATGAATGATGATATTCAGTTGCTATGCTGGAAAAACAAAAAACAAACTCTGGTGCCTAATCCCTGAGGAAAAGTGGACTTCAGTTATGAATCATCCAAACCAGGAGCCTTGGAAATCTTAAATTAAAGTCTTTATGTACTTATAGAAAACATTATGAGTATGCTTGATCAGGCCATCTTAACCCCTTCTTTTATCTTCAAAATTCATGGGTTGCAACTCTGGCATCCACCTTTTGCGGTTATCTAAAAAATACTTTCCCAGCTGCAGGTAAAACAGTGGCATCAAATATATCTACTATAAATGACATGCTGAAATTTCATATTGCTGGGATTGTAAGGGAAAGTCTGGAAAATATGCATGAAAACCAGACCTACCGGAGGTTGCAAAACCAGCTCATTTTCTCTGGCACTTTGTTTATAGAAGGAAGACAAACTTTGGAAATTGCTCCCTTTCTATGTGATTTGTTTTAGCCATTTTTTGGGGCGAAAATTAATCAGGATTCTCCCTATAACTGGTAAGATAGGAAGAACATAGGTAAGATAGGTAAGATAGCTGTTCTATAGGAAGAACAGGAAGCCAAACCCAGTCCCAGTCCTTTATGTAAAAAAAAACAACACACCCTGTTATTGTAGGCAATCAACATTTGAAGACAATGTTAGCATAGCTCTGTGTGATATAAAGTATTTATGACATCCATTTTTCATCCACAAAGAAAGTATCCTTTTAATAAGTCCTTTTTATTATGAAAAGCTATTACTGTCTCTCCTTTATAAGGATTTTTCTTGGATGGATTATGTTGTACTATGTGGCTTTTTCTTTTTTCTTCGTTCTAGTAGCTATTTTTAATGAATATATTGTTAAAGAGAAGGAAGGTAAGATAAACAGAAAAGAAGGTAAATGACATTTTATGAAATAATGAGCAAAATTAAATATTAGCTATGGAGAAGCAGCCAGGTTAACGTATCTTGGGCTCTCTGGAATTTAGGAGCAATTACTAGAATTAAAGGAAATGGTTAGAAACAACATTGTGACGAACAGCAGACCAAAAATACTGGATGCTGCAAAGCAGTGGTTACTGACTTTTGAAAGCCTTGTGAAATTTTAGGAACTACCAGTATAAATAAAGACAACCTAAGAACATATTTTTTACTTGGTATACGCAGGGAATTCACAACCTTATCCTTAATAAAGAACCTATTGATTAGTACAAATGTTAACTACAAGGGATGCAAACATAAGGTCATGTCCAACTCTCCTGCCATCTGGAATTTTACTCAGGTCAGTGGGAATCAGACACAAATCGCTGCCTGATTGTTAACAATCACATATGAAGTAGAACAAAGGAAATAGCTTAAATACTGCATTGGATCTTATGAAACCTTGCATTATTTACAAAAATCATGTAAAACACCTAACTTCCAGATCATTTGGAAATAAAAAGGAAACCCCAAAACGTATAATACTCACAGAGCAGAACCAAGTATATTATTTTTGTGTTACATTTATTGGCTTTTTTCCTATCTCAGAAGAATTTTATTACTCTGAAATTAATAACGTATCAACACCATAATGTCCATAAAGTAAATGCCTAAGGCTGCCACCTCATGAACATTTACCGGGGGAAAAATCTCACTCAGCTCAAAACAGCATCAAATCTATATGTGCAGAGGAGAACTGTGCCCATCTGATCCAGTTTCCCTCTAAAACAGGTTTTGGTAATTTTGGTGAAATTTACTTCTACATATGGTGAGAATTTCTTGTAAGCTGCTTGGAGATTATATTATGTGCGGCCCTGGAAAAGTATGATTTTAAAGGGCAGCACACATATTTTTAAAATAAAAATAAATAAAATAACAAGGACTCTAGTTCAGATCCTGTTTAACAATTCCTACGGCTCTCAGTGTACAGAAAAAGCACCTGTTAAAGCATCCCTATTTATTTTGGTTCCTTTCTATGGGATACCTGTGCACAACTCTTTGGAGACCTGCAAGAAACCTTATTTAATAGTTTCTCCTATACCCTAAATAAGAAATGGGTAAGATGTGGTCCTTAAGATATACACAGTCCTCATTTCAAAACTAAAATCAAACTAACTTTCTGCAAATAGAAAGGAAGATGAGGAAAAAAGGGAAATCAAAATTTATAGAAAACAAATAAAGGACTCAGAACAAGAGGGAAAAAAATGACAAAATATAAGTATTACTTCAATCATTGCTTGCTAAATCTCCATTCATCCTTTGAGATGTAGTCTCCAAAAGAATGCTTCCCAGACAGTTAACCTCTGATAAAGCCTATTCAACTTTGCAATAAACCAAGTCAAGCACAATCTTAAATGCATATACTGTATATACATTTTTTTTAACTCTGTGGTAAATCACCATTAGTATTTAGATAAGACTGTAACAAAGAACTGAAGGTGTGAATAAATAATCCCATATCAGATTTTAACTCTGATTTTAACAAATCAGATTTTTGGGTAAACTTTGGGTAACCATGGCAGTATTGTCTCATAATCAGTTCTTTATTTGTAACATGGGAAAACCACGGTGGTCTGTTTTACAGAGATATTGCAGCATTTACTAAAACAATTGTTAAATGTGTTGAACATTTGGAAGAGAATTAAGTAGATGGTAAAATTACTAATACCCGGCAGGGTAAGGCTGCACATGTTTATTTGAACTCTTTGGCAAATTAAATAAGTAAAGGCAGCTTCACCCTTTAAGTCTAAGCAAGTTTCATCTTTTTCTGGGATAAAATTTGATGCATATTGAGGCAGGCCCAGCTCAGGAATTCTCTCTATCTAAACCAGGAGTCTCCAACCTTGGTCCCTTTAAGACTTGTGGACTTCAACTCCCAGAGTTCCTCAGCCAGCTTTGCTGGCTGAGGGACTCTGGGAGTTGAAGTCCACAAGTCTTAAAGGGACCAAGGTTGGAGACCCCTGATCTAAAAGAATCCATTTATGGATTCTTTTTTACCAACTCTTTCTCCCCCACCCCCCTTTTAAATTACCTAATGAACTTGAAGTGCTGCTGCTTATTGTATTGCTCTGCAGTGTCTTTCTTTGTTATAACTACTATATTTTGAGGACACTGCAAAAAACCAGTCTATGAATATTTTAAATAGTTAAAAATATAGTCAAGCTCAGGAAGAGTTCAAATGTATCTCTGATTTCAAACAGAAAAGAAACTTGTGACCTGAAAGTTTGTTATGCGTGTAATGTAAGAACTTGTTCCTTTGCATTCAATAGACCAAGGCATGCATATACAGTAATCCTTCTGTCCAAGCGGTTTTCTCTCTGTGGAGATAGAAGGATCATGGTTTGCCCAATGTCACTTAATGATTCTTATTATTATTTTGTGTATATTTCAATCTGGGAGGGGCGGGAGTGATTGATCTCGGACTCCAATTGTTATGCCAGGTAAGCCCAGCCCAGTCATCAAAGAAGAACTGATACATGCTGGGGAACACAGAAGCCACAAGGTCAAGCACACTGGACAGATGTGGCAGTGCTCATCTGTAAAAAGGTAAGGAGGTGTGTGCCAGTCCAAAAGCAGTTGCATATCAGATTTGCTCCTGCTGTTGAGTCTGTAGGCAATTCTCCCATGAAACTGAAAATCGTGTATTTCATGTTTAAAATAAGACTGTGGAGATTTAGCAGGGGAATTGCTGGGAAGAAATTTTAAATATAAACTTTAGTTCTGTGCAATCTCATTAGCATGTGTCACCTCCTAATTATGGCTAGTAATCAATACCTGCATCAGTCTGCAGATTTCATTAAAAGCAAAACTAAAATTCTACCCTCTACACATCATGCCACAAGGCTCGGGAAAGCTTTGAAATATATTATTCTTTTGTATGCTCTTGGAAGCATTTCCCAAATGTAGCTATTATAGAGATACCAAGATTCTTTCACGACAAACAGTTCTTGTCCCAGCTTAAGCTGCAGCGCAAGGAAGAAACTTGAAAATATGAACTTGAATCAAAAAGATGAAACTTCTGTTCTTCTGTTCTTTGCAATAAAGTGGGAGAAATCAGACCAATAAAATCAGGTGATGCTGTCTCAAAAGAAACATGGGGTGGCTTTGGGAACATTGGGTGATAATTCTTAATCAGTATTCCCAATTAGAGTGTAAATGTATGCCGTGTAGAAGAAAAAGTATTTCTATAATCTGTTTGTATGCTCAAAATCAAGTATTCTTTTCTATCAAAAAGAGGTAATGTTCCACGAGTCCGTGTAAAGAAAAAAAACCCCACTGTCGTTCCGTTTTGCTTGATATAGGACATAAATAGCTGCTTGTTCACTTTTTTTATACATTCCAATTTCTAATGTTCACTACACTTTGTATTTAACAAAGCTGCACATTATTGACCAAAAAGAGAGATGGGGTTGTCTCCATTTACATTATTACTCTCATAAAGAACAGATGTAGACTGCTTCGGTTTTGTTAGATGATGAACCCCTGCTGATACTGGATAAGAGTCAAATGTCCATATTGGTTTTGTTAGAAGTTTTAACTGCCTTTGATACCTGTAGGAACTGATTGTTGATGATTTACCCCCAGACCCTTGCTGGGATTTAAATAAATTATTTTGGAGCAATTCCATACTTCACTTGAGTTGGAGACTCAGATAGAGTTAACCGATTTCTCTCAAAGGGCATTTTTAGTCAATTGCTAAGTAAGAACTTTGTGACAAGCAAAGAACAATTCAAGATATGCCAACAAACCTAACTTAACACCTTGCCACAAAATCTCACCTGAACTGCAATGCTTCGCAAAACTCAGATCCAGTGCAATCAATATTCAAAATGTGACAGCATTACAGAGGCCATACCTAGGTCTGAAATGATATAGTGCTATATGTGATATCACTGGGGGACTAGGGCCAAGTGGTGGTAGTGGAGACGTATTTTCACATTTTTGAGGTTTTAATTCAAACTATTACATTAAAATCTATCGTGGCTTAGCAATTTCTGCTAAGCTTATTTTTTTAAAGGCTAAGCAACAGCAAGGCTTAAAAGCAAATTTTTGCTAAATTTTGATGGACGATCCTGAGGGGCTTGAATAGTAAGGTATGCTGACACTTGCTCGTCGCTCCCATTTTATACATCTGGATAGCCATTATATAAAAAAGTGAATCTTCGGAAGCATTTTCTATCACTCAAGCTTTCCATTTTGAGAAAATGTTCCGAGCAAAGTGACTGCTGCAGGGGGAATTTACTCATTCACAAAAAGCTGCCATGATCCATTTATAAAAAGCAGATTTACCAGACTGCTATCTGTCATCTGGCCTGGCTCCCTCTTATATCCTTTTAAACTTTTCTAGGCAGTTGGACTCAGTTTCAAATATTGTAATGGATGGAATTGTAGGCATTAACCATTTGTATTTCCTATGAAAAGTTATGGAGTCCATTTGAGAAAACTATAGTCAGTGTTCACTTATTTCTTTAAGAATTCTAAAATGATAGATCAATATGTTTATTTGAAAAAAAATAATCATTTATTTTTAAAAGAATGGTCTAAATATTTATAGTCCATTCTAACCACAAAATTGTCACAAAAACTGAAGTTCAGTTGAGGGACGTTTGGCCTATTTCCATATGTCATGGTAAGCTATTTTGCATCACTGATAAAATATGGAATAATTTCTAATTTCCTGTATACTTACAAGGAATTGGACTGGGGTCCAAGAAAAATGATGAATCAAAGTTATTATAAAACATCATCAAATGAATTTTTACATTAGGATATTATAAGACACTAACTTAATATTTTATATTTCATTTTTAGAACACTGAGTGTCTGTTTGTGTTACTACTTAAAATGAAGCTACAATTAGCTGAAAACAAATAAATCCTATTATAATAACAACATGAGTATATCCAGCCACAAGCTAAAATGTAACAACTGATGGTTGTTTATAGACTTCACTAGAATGTTTTATTTCACATGCAATGGGATTATTTTATTTATTTATAACTCTTATCTATAACCCACCATTGTTTTTATTACAAATACAAATACTCAAGGCTGCGCACATTTCCAACATATTTTCCTCCTCCTATTTTCCTCACAACAACCACCCTGTGAAGTGAGTTGGACAGAGAGAGGGTGGGTGATCTTCGGCTTTTATGGCTAAACTGGAATTAGAAATCATTGAAGCCTTAACCACTACTAGACAAAACTGACTTATGAATCCCAATATTTGGCAAACTGTGTTTTTAATATATTTGGAAGATAATATTGGGGTAGTTTAAATTATTGAGTTGGACTGTGTCCGTGTACCCTCCTTACTTCCCTCACATATGTTCCAATTGTATAAAGTTCTTATGCAGGTTAAAGTTCCTATTCTCAATTTGGAAATCACAGAAAATCATAGGATGAGAAACTTTGCCAAAGCCAAAGGAGTAAAAGATGAAGAGGGGCGGGCAAAGAAAGAGCATGTCTATAACTGGCTATACCAACCCATCATAGAGGTAATCGTCGACTTACAACAACAATTGAGCCAAAATTTCTGCTGATAAAAAGGATAGTTCTTAAGTGAGCTTTGCCCCATTTTACAACTTTTCTTGCCATAGTTGTTAAGTGAATAAATGCAGTTGTTAAATTAGTAACACAGTTAAGTGAACCTGGCTTCACCATTGACTTTACTTGTCAAAAGGTTGCAAAACAGGATCACTGCAACCTTCATAAATATGAACAGTTGCCAGGTGTCCAAATTTTGATTTCTTGACCATACGGATGCTGCAATGGTTGTAAGTGTGAAAAATGGTCACTTTTTTCAGTGTGGTTGTAATTTTGAATGGTCACTAAATGAATGGTTGTAAGTCGTGGACTTCCTGTAATTGAACTAAGATCTTCCTATTTCAGTGCAGTTAGTGACAAATAAAATGTAGGAGATTATCAGGCTGAGCCTGATGGAGGGATCAAACGTGTCATCAGCCTCAAGTCCCTTCACAACCAGAAGGAAGAAAACTAAGTCCAGCATGCCTTCAATTCCATTGACTTTTATCTATTGCCAATTTACTTTGACCGTTAGTAATTCAGATTCTTGTAGAGAGCTTAAGCTTGCAATAAACCTTTATATTCATTTTAAGAACCTGGATTTCCTGATTTCTTGTGCTTGACATTAATCTGAACTATTAACAGTTAAAGCAAATTACCTGTAGATAAGTCAATGGAATTCAAGGTGTACTGAACTTAGATCTCTTATGCACAAAGAGAGACTTGAGACTAATGATGCATTAGACCCTTTCTTCAGGCTCAGCCTGGTCATCCCCTTCAGAGAACTTTGCAGATAATAAAAATATTATCTGTAGGCTAAGATTAGTTCATGAAGATCAGATGCTTAGGAAAAAATGAGATGACAAGAATGTTAACTCTGAGTGGGAATTGGATTTTTTTTTTTGCAGATAATTATACATAATATCAAAAGAGACACATAATAAAGAGCAATATGATTAGAATTTCACAACAGCAAGATAAGTTATAGAGGTAGCATTTTCAAAGTTGAAATGACATGTGACAGAAAGGAAGGGAAAAAAGCAAGCATGACTGTACCTTGGAATATAAAAGTGGCAGCACTTAAGTATAGAAAATGAATACACAGAAACTACTCTTCATTGCACCAACCTTCTAAAAGTGCTAATGTGGAGACAATTATATTTGTAAAACTGAACTAAATGGTGTTGGGTAAAAAGCTTATGAGCCTTAATTTCACTATGCTGCTTTATTTATAAAATCATTTTCATAAAAAAAGATACGATAAACAGAAACAGCAGGACACACAGAAGGAGTAAGGGGTGTGTTTATTACAAAAATCTCAATCCAAACACATTTTGAGATAAACCTCTTTTCTTCAAGAGAATACTTGTGATAGACATCGCATTCAAAGATATGATTACAGCCAGAGTATGACCATTTGAAAAAAGAAATGAAGAAGCAGATTTTGTTTTCAAAGCTTCTGATGAAAATACACTGCCACCTTTCAATTTATTTTAGCATTTTTGTGCCTGCCACTCTAACATTTGAGAAACACTTGGGGACTGAATTGTATAAAATTCAGCATAAATATATGTGTTTTTAAAAGGCATTTCTGCATCTTTTCAATTGAAAAAAATCAATGAGTAATTTGGTAACTTGTGTATCAGCAAATAATGTTTTCATTGTTTTTTGCATTAAAAACATCTCCTAGTCATGTTTCCATTACTTTTACTGAATACATTTCACATACCTATATTATTACTCAAATTGGAGAAGCATTTGAGCCGTACTATGTTTCAGTAGGTAGCTCAATTACGATAAACTAGAATTGATTTATTTTAATGTATTCAGTTTGACAAAATTGTTTCTACACCTCAATGAAAAATAATAAACCAATTTTACATATAAAGCCTTTTGTTTCATTTTAATAATACGGCATTTCCAGAAAATAGTATTAGAGACTTTAACTGAAAACAATAAACAGGTTTAATTCCCCATTTAGTGTTTTGAAAAATAATAGACATGTAGACCTTGACTTACAGCATTTAGTGACCATTCAAAGTTACAATGACACTGAAACAACTGACTTACGACTGTTTTTCAGAGTTACGTCCTTTGTAGCATCCACGTGGTTGCATGATCAAAATTCAGATGCTTGGCAACTGCCTCATATTTATGACCATTGCTGTGTCTCAAGGTCATGTGATCACCTTTTGTGACCTCCTGACAAGCAAAGTCAATGGGGAATCCAGATTCACTTAATAGCCATGTTTACTGCAGTGCAGTGACCATGTTGCTGCAGTAACAATTGCAGTGATTCACTTAACAATTGTGGCAAGAAAGGTCGTAAAATGAGGCAAAACTCACTTAACAAATGTCTTACATTACAACCTACATTTTTGGTTCAATTATGGTCATAAGTCAAAGAAGACCTGTATTCACATAGAATTTTGCATGATACATGATAGTTCCTAAAAAAGGCATATAGCACCTATTGAAAATTGTATTGTATTGTACTGTATTGTATTTCTGAAACACAATAAAAAGTATTGGAGGGTAAGGGAGAGCGGGAGGACAGCACACTCATTTTCAGAGCTCTGCTTATGGGCTTCAACGCAGGGGTAAAATGCTACCGGTTTGGGCCGGTTCGGCCAAACTGGTAGTGATGGCAACAGGTGGTTCGGAGAATTGGAAGCGATGGCGGCGCAAAGTTCCAAGCACCCACCTGGTTGTTGTTACTTCCTGGTTTTAACCTGTTTTTTACCCTCTGCACATGCACAGAAGGATTTGCAGATGCGCAGAGGTCCGCCCATATGAGTGAAGCATACACTTCCGAACCAGTAGGAAAGGTAAGTAGATTGCACCCCTGGTTCAATGGGTATCCTAGCTTCTAGGAATTGGGGGGCAGGTAAGAGGAATGTCACTTTGCTATGTCACTGGAAGTGGTGTTACTTGGCTGTGGCTAAGACTCTGCCTGCCAGATGGTGCATGCATGCCTGTGTTTTTTTCTTCGTCCATGCCATTTAGTGAGCACAAGAATTATTGTATGATTCCAACTATATACTAGAAGGCAAACCAATCATTTCTTTCTATACAGGGACATCATGAAGCCAAAACAAAGTGATGGGTAGAAACAGTTTTGAACTCAAGAAGAAAGGGCTTCTAATGTGCACACAGCAACCAATGGAGGGTCAAATGAACCATCATGGAGACAGGCAATTGCAAATAAAAGGACTTTGCATTTATTTCTGGGTAAGCAGAAAAGGTCTATAAATAATTGAGTCCAGCCTTTAAGATGAACTCTGTTTTGGGGTGGGGTGGAGTGGGGTGGGGGTGGGGATTCAGCATCAGTTCCCTGCCTTGGGCAGATTCTATTGGCCCAAGAGTTCTCACCAGCTGCCCTCACCATCCTGTCCCAGGTACCTGATGGACCCATGCGGTTTCAGAGAGAAAATTTTTCCTCCGAAGCTCTGACATGCAGTTTGGCAGATGCCCTCATTGCTGCCTAGAATGAGAGATTTGAGAGTGTTCTGGCGTATTTCAAAAGCTGCAGTGGTTGCCACCCAGACCTAATTATTGGAAGCAGTTGTAAAATTTCATTAAGTGAAGCTTTCTTCTATTCTAGTGTTTCCACGTGAACAGGCTGTTGGGAAGAAATCAGGTAAACAGGCCTAGGATCCACCTTTTTCACCAAGATAAACTGGATAGAATGGGAGTGAATTTCCTTTAGCAGGATGAGCTAGCAAAAGAATGACCGAGTCTGAAAATGGGCTGGGGAGATGTAGCGAAAAAAAATCAGAAAAATATCCCTGAGGGCATCTCTACAGGGGAGGAAGCTGTTCAGCTACTTAGAATGTTGCTGACTACTCCGTTCTAAGCCATTCCTCTCTCCTGAACAGACCTATTATGAAGGACCGGACAGAATTTCAGAAACCATGGTTTTAATGCTTTTCTTTTTGAAGGTAAAGGGAAGTCCATTTTTGCAGTGTGGTGTAAGTAAAGTAAATTTGTGGCTTCAGATATAGTGAATTATATCCATAGCCATAAGTGAATCTGTAGCACATTGATTCAGGTCAAAAGAAAAAAGGCTTTTCATGTGGAGTATACTTATGGAGTATACAAGGGATGCAGTGGCTCAGTGGCTAAGATGCTGAGCTTGTCGATCTTCTGCCAACCTAGCAGTTGGAAAGCATGTAAAAAATGCAAGTAGAAAAATAGGGACCACCTTTGGTGGGAAGGTAACAATGTTCCGTCCGCCTTTGGAGTTTAGTCATGTCAGCCACATGACCACGGAGACATCTTCAGACAGTGTTGGTTCTTCAGCTTTGAAATGGAGATGAGCACTGCCCCTAGAGTTGGTGAACGACTAGCATTTATGTGTGAGGGGAACCTTTACCTTATACATCATCCCACAGAACTAAATAGGGAAACACCAGGAGAATAGGGTAATTCTACCAAAATATAGAAGAAAAATGTTGACAAAGCCAATTGAATACTGAAATACTAGACCCATTGCTTTAATAAAACTAATGTTTTATTAAAGCCTTAAGTGAGGTTGGTATTGATAGAACACAATATATCCCATTTGTCTCTCTGCCTTCATGGTTGAATTTAAATCTTATCAATCGGGGTAAGAGGAATCAAAAGTAATCCTCCAAAGGATTTGCTTTGCCAAAGACCTAAACTGTCTTACACTTGCCTCAAAATATATTCATCTCTCAAACCCACTAGATAGACCAACCTATGGATAATTCCCTTGCTTGCCCAGCACAGGTGGAATATTGAAAATGAGTACCTAAATGTTTGAAAGACATTTAAAACCAAGATTCGATTAATACTTCTTTCATTTATCATCCATCTAGCCAAGGGATTGAAGTGTTGTATTGAAAATGCCAGATCTTTAGTTTTTGAGTGGTGTATTTCCAGATGTTCTTCGTTACAATAGACCAATGATGCTCTAAGATAGTGTAACTTCTGAAATAGAGGAATGGCTGCATCAACTGCATAAATAGGAAGAGACATTGCAACTGGCAGAAACTGGAAGAAGAAACTCTGGATTGGCAAAAACCTCAATAATATAGGGGTTAAAAAACCAGGGAGCAAGTATGTATTCCTTCCTAAGTAGGATTAGGCTCCATTAAGACCCCAGTATATTGCCATTAGGCTTGTGTGATAATGCCTCAGTGTAATTGTATAAGAGTATATATTTTGGAAGCATGCAATTGTCAAACCTATACTTCCTCTAAAAGTACCGTGCTACCCATACAGGATACAATGAAAAATAGAATAAAATGTCTTTCAAAGAGCCTATTTTGTCATTATTACTAAAAATAACACAAGTATGTTTGTCCACTTAGAAGTACATTGGCTTCAATGTGATGAAACAAACTTTCATACATTTTCACTTTATCCCGTTCTGCCTCTGTACAGATGGGGAACTAAGAAGCATGACTTTGTTTCTCAATCTTTTAGATGACTGCTCATGCATACACATAAGGGTAGATATCTCCTGCTTTCACAGGCAATTTCCAGGCACCTGACTTGTCTATGTGGATCTATTCATAGAATCATAGAGATGGGAAGAACTTTAGAGGTCATCTAGTTCAATCCCCTGCTTGATGCTAAGAAATTATAATTTCTACCTTCCCTTCTTTTTAGAAGAGTGATAGCCAGCAACTAAAGAGTGGAAATTTCACACAACTGCCATAATGTGATCCCTACAGAATGTCTTATGGCAACCAGAATATATGATAGACAGGTGTGTGCGTGTGTCTATGTTCATATTCTGATATTAGAATTCTGAGCAGAAGACGGTCAGGATAGCAAGTATGTGGGTTCTTTCAGTGCCCTGGGGATTAGCCAGGCGAAAGCATGGAAACATCTTAAGTAGAGGCAAGTTCTGTTTTGATGAAGCTTCTTGCTTTCTCATGTTATCTTACATATATTATATTTTGCACATGTGCATGCTCACACACAAATGCACCCATATCCACAAACTTTTTCTATGCCATTTGCTACTCCTTGAATACTTTTCAGAAGCCTCCCAAGCTGGGATTTTTCCAGTGATGCAGTCCAAATACCCACAAGCCTTCGTTTGACCAGGAAAAACTGCTACTTTTTCTTACTTCCTTAAGCACATAAAATTTTTTTGCCATAATTAAGTAGCAATATATAACCGTGCTGTTGGTTAATCTCACATGGTAAACATTATGTCAACGCTCATATGTGTGCCAAATGATTTTCTTTCTAAAACTTCTCTTTAAAAAAAAGAAAAAAGAAAAGCGGCTATTCCTAGTATTGTCAGACTGGATGCAGAGATGACAAGCCAGTAAGGCAAAACGAAGTGCAGTTAGTTTCTCATCCCAGATGGCAGTGATGGGGCTTGTTTACAAAAACTCCGAATGAAGAGAAGTACAGAACATATGAACAAATTCCCTTTCAGACAGTATAAAGACTATGCATGAGTGATTTGCATGCAGCCAGCATGGCTTGTTTGTCATGCCTAAAGCCAATAAAAGGGTGATGCAGTCAAGATTTTTATACATAACACCAGCTTGAAAGAATGATTATCACATTTTTCTAGGAAAGAATAGTATAATTTGTGGTTTAGTAAAACAGTGCCCCAAGAGAAACACAATTGGATTTAAGTATTTGCTTTGAAGGAGTCAAAGCAGATTAATCCACAACTAATTTTCTTTGTCTCTCTGAGGGCAAACAACTTTCACACATCACAAAACTGACCCTGGGAGTCAAATCATAGCTTGATTTGGGGATGTATTCAATCTGTTGGTCCCTAGAGAAATACTGAAACAAAAAAATAAACTAGCAAACAAACAAGAAAGAAAATGTCAGAAAGGAAAAAAAAAGAAGTAAGCAACTCACTCAGTCCATGACACAGATGTCGCATGATTTATTGAGTGGCACCAGAGTAACAAAAGCAAAGGATAAGTTTATCTGAGCAGGAACCTACAAACTAAATGTCAGGATTGGAAAGATATAGAGGAATAGGAGAAATTACAGGCAAATAAATAGAAGATGGGAATGTCATTAGTTCTACTGCATTCCTTTTAGCAGACTAATTTCTAATTGAAATCATAATGAATTGATCAAAATAGAACATATAAAGAATATATAAAGTAAACCAAGGAAATCTGTACTTTGATAAGCAAAATAAAAACAAATCTTGGTTTAAAGCAACAATCATTTTGGTATGACTGAATCAGTATATTTGCTCAAATATATACAAGTATGGTGCTATAAATCTTAAAACAATGCTTCAAACTTCACTTCTATTGCATAAAAATATATTTTTGATACCAGAGGATGCACTCTTATCCCAATATCCAAGATATAATTCAAGATATAATTTTCAAGTTTTATTTCAAAATGACAAAAACATAATAAGCATTAAGTATACGCCTTTCTAGAATTTGGAAAAATTTCAGAAATAAGTATTTTTTTTAATTACTGAATATAATAATAAATATACTTCTACATAAACATTATTCTGCTCACAGATATTGCATTGGTATGGGTCATGTTCAGCAGAAGAATGGATATAGGTTCTCTACCCAAAAGTATTGTAAGAACCTTATTAATTATGGGGCTTAATCTCTAATAGCTTTTAATTCTAGTCTATAGGAACAAAAAAAGATCCATAAATTCTATAATCTATATAATCTTCATCAGGCCAGACCGGACTTCAGAAAAACATTTGCCAAGAAGAGAACCACAAGGGCAAAGTGCAACCTAATAATACTGCCAGCCTACTAGTAGTACTCCACTTCAAACTGACAAATAACACTGCCCAGTGGTTTGATGTAGATTTTTAAAGGGAATAAGATGAAACCTTACAGAATGTTATTGGTCAAGGTCCAGATATGGAATAATAGTCCCCCAATATTACCTTCTGAACATAACGTGTCAGAAAGAGCCAGAATTATTGAAAGATAGTGTTCCCAAGGCCCAGTGTTGCAAGATAGTTAAGGGCAATATACAATTTATGAAATCAAAAACCACTGTGACAACTAACAGAACTACACTCCCTTATCCAGGATATTTTATCTACTACAAAAGTCACAGAAGTGCCATATTTGGTATGAATATCCAGCTGAAATGGATATTAATCAGCATCATACTTAGGATCAAAGCTTTAAGGCTACCATCTTCTCAAACATGTACCTATTCAAAAGATGGGGTTTTTTTCCCAACAGAACCTGTAGATTCTCTACCATGGATAAAGTGCAAAATCAGATAAGATGAAATATCATTTACTGTAAGACAGCTTATGTTTTTTTTATATGTGGCAAGCAGAAGATAGCCCGGGATATGGGGGGGAAATATGCTTAAATAACATTTATACAAGACCTGTGTATTTACTGGAAATTTCCTTAGTCAGTTTCATTATTTCATTGTTCTGAAGCCTTGGTGAACATTTTCAAAAAGTTCACAAGGTCGGATACCAGCCTCTAGCCATAAGTTTCCCAGTTCAAACCCTAGAGATATAATCACTCTGCAAAGTTTCTTTTGTATTTCAGTGCAAGGGTCAATGGTGGATTGAGACTATTTTTTAAAACTGAACATTGCATTACAGAGACAATGAGCAATTCTGGGAGCTAAAGTCGCAATCCAATGCACTTATCTAGACGTGAGGTACATAAAGATGCACAAAGTAAAGTTATGCTCTGAATAACTTTATTTCATGTTTATATACAAGTGAAAATAACTTGTGTATATAAAGCAATACTATATGCACAACTTAAATAAATAGATTTTAATACTTATCCCTAAAGCATATTTACCTGAATATTCAAACAGAGAAATCTTTCCCCAGTTACCAATACATGCAGACTACAACTTGAATAACTTTATTTAGAATTTGTAAAAGAAATAATATTGTTTAAGAAGTCTGTATTCAACTTGTGAAAGATTTATCCTGCTGAGAAAAAAAATTCAACAACACTCATCCACCCACCCATCCAAACATTGATACAGAAAGACATGGTCTAAGGTCAAGAGACTAACATTGTTTTCTCTGCAATATGGTTTGAAACCAAAAATCAAAGTGAAAATGTTTTGATAGTACAGAATGCTTCAGGATAAAAGACAGATTTAATCTGAGTGTCTGCATATTCTGAGAAGTTCAGACATTTTAAAGTGTGTGTCAAAGATGAGTTACATTTTAGCTTTCAAAAAATATGCATACCAGAATAGTTCTGCATTGATTTTCTTATAATGCATTTGTCTCAAACTTGCATACATTTGCCTGAATCTTTGGTTTCATTAAAAGAATGTAATTAACAAGTATCTGCAAGTCCCTCTTATCTATTTGTTAAGTTTTTTATCTGGTAAAAGGGTTTGTGTTGTGTTTGAAAAATCTGACCCCATCCAATACCTTCTCCACAGGGATCATCCAACCCTCCTCTAGTCATTAAGCTGGACTTCCTGCTGGAATGTAGTAGTAAAAACAAATGAAACACACTATTTCCATCCACAGTTAGAAAAGCACAGAAAAAAACAGGCATTTCTGTTAGTCATTATTTTTCTTGTTCTTCCCTTACTCCAAAAATCATACACAAACCACCATGACACCTTCTTATTCTTACTATATAAGTTGCAACTTTAGAAAAGGATAGCAACTCTATATTGAAAAATAGTTTTTGAGAAGACACAGTGAATCAAAAGACAAGGTAAATCAAGGTAAACTTTTTCTTTCCTTTGTTACTTCAGAAAGTTTTTTTTTAATCCTTGCATAAATTTATTTTTACCAAATATAAAAGGTGAAAAGGTAAAGGTTTCAATTCTCCAGTCGTGTCCGACTCTAAGGGTTGGTGCTCAACTCTATTTTTAAGCCGAGTATCCAGCACTGTCCAAAGACATTTTTTCGGCCATGTGGCCAGCATGATTATAAGCAGAGGCACCCAGAACGCGGTTACTTTCCCACTATTTATCTACTTGCATTTGCATGCTTTTGAACTGCAAGGCTGGCAAGAACTGGGACAAGAACAGGAGCTCATCCCATAGCATGGCACTCAGGTCTCAAGAAGCAGGAGCTCCATCAGTTTATGCAATACTAGATATCCCACTATTAGCACCAAAGGTTTATTTCACATTTATGGAATATTCACAATTCTAGTTTTATTATTATAAGTCATGCTACTATCACATAATATTATAATATAAATTATCAGAAGGATGCTTAAATCATAACAAGTTTTTCATACTCAAGATACATTTTCAGTATAAATTATGAGTATTATACTTCAAAATACGTTTGCTACTAGTTTTGTTTAAAGACGACTTTTGTCCCCATACATTCTTTGGGCTCACTGTACAATGCTCAGAGGTAACATACCACCTTTTAAGCTTCAATGCATTCCCAGTGCAATGTGGAAAAAGAAAGATTCAGAGATTATGGAATAATCATCTCCAAATCGATCAATTTTCCCCTGAAGGTAAAACTGAAAGAAATAAAAAGTTGAGCAGTTCCAGCTACACTGCTTGAAGTTTAAAAGGAAAGGACCCCTAGGGCACATTGTGGAGTGATACCTATCTCCTTTCTGGAGCTTATTAACAGGTCAGAGATCTCTGTTACATTTACACTATTCCCAACTGACATCCCCTACTAGGTATGGTGACCTTTCAATCAAAATAAAGAATTAAAAACACAACGTCCTTTAAACAAAGTTTTTTTTTTTGCAATCATCAGCCATTTTGGAATTGCAGTATAAGTTTGTTGAAAACTCTCAGCAGTATCACCTTCAGTAGTTGCTTCTTGTTATATCTGTATGCCAGCGTGTTAATATTACTTTGTGAATCCACACGAGTTCTAGTTTTCAGAATATTTTGCATACTGCGCTGTGCGACTCTGGGGCTATGTTTGGCCTTTGAATGATACTTCCAAAAGCAACTATGGTCTGGACAAAAATTATATTGATTTGGTTTCAGGTTATATTAAAAGGAAAACAAATTAATTAAATACAGTTAATATGATTACTGCCCATTATTGTGCTGCATTAACGCTTTACTTTCTAATTTGAAGTAACGTACATTAAATAATTGCATTTTTTTATGTTTTAACCACATATTTTTGTTGGTAGAATCTTATGATATTTGGATGGATATAAATACTGAAAATAGTGCCCAGTATTTTCAGTATTATTTTTGGAGTAGTAACAGTACCAAATTTCTTTAAAGTACAATTTCATTTAAAAAAAACTTTCTAAATCTTTAGCTTGAAGTTATATTTCCAAAACTGTGCTCAGTGCTTGATAATAACTCATAAGATAGAGAAATGCCTAAAAAAGGTTAGTCCTGGGAGTATAGAGCAATACTTTTCTATCTGCTCTAGAAGAAGTAAAAAAAATATTACATCATTCATACAGGTTGCTAGATTCAGCTTTTCTTGGCATACAGTTTGGATTATCTTGGCAGAGATCTGATCTTTGTTTCTTTCTTTATGTGCAGTGAACATATTCTGTAAAAAAGTAACTTTTTTAGACAAGTATTTGACTGGGTTGTGCAAAGCATGTAGGCCTTAACCTTAACCTGGACCAAAACGGAAAAGATGCGGCTACTTTTTATGGGAATGTTTTAGGTATCAAGATTTAAATTCAAAATATACTTTTATACCACTCTAGAATTCTCAAGAATTTTCAAAAGGGAAAAGTTGATGAAATGCAGAAAACTATTTTCATTTTATCTGTTTATATAAACAAAATATGCATATATCTCAGGTATAACTGTACAGAATAAAAATAGCTTTTATGTTCGCAAGTTTATACTGGGCTAGAATCAAAAAAAGCAACTTGGATTAAGACACTGGCTTGTCCAGAGAACAGTTACTTTTTAGTGAGGCTAATACAGGTAGTCTTTGACTTGCAAACATTCATTTAGTTACCATTCAAAGTTACATGGTGCTGAAAAAAGTGACTTATGACCTTTTTTCACACTTACAACCATAGCAGCATCCTCAAGGTCATGTGATCTAAATTTGGATGTCTGGCAACTGGTTCATACTTACGACAGCTGCAATGTCCCAGGGTCATGTGCTCAGCTTTTGAAACCTTCTGACAAGCAAAATCAATGGGGAAGTCAGATTCTGTGGCAAGAAAGGTCGTAAAATGGGGCAAAACTCACTTAACAACTTTCTTGCTTAGCAACAGAAATTTTGGGCAAAATTGTGATCATAAGTTGAGGACTACCTCTGGAAGAACACTTCCTGAAAGTAATGCATTGGGCATCCTAGCATGCACATTGGCCTAAATATCTTCCTTCGAAGAATCCTATTTTAGGATGAAATGTTATGTTTTTGATAACCCTGAAGAGAGTTTAGGTCAGTAGAAAAGTCTTCAGGGGTTTCCAGTCAAATGTTTCACCAGAGAAAGCTCATTCAGAATGAGATATGAACAGCAAAACAGCCTTTGTGAAAACACGTCTTTCATCCCTCCAAAATCCACAAAATCAGGAGAAGTAAATCATCCTGATTCATTTCTGTATAAATTTGAATTAGAATTTAACTAATGCTGGAAAACATTTATCCTAAATCTACATAAAGTTTCAAACTAAATAAAGTTTACTTTGTCAGGAAAAGATGGCCATCTCTCCACGTGTCACAAAATCAATGTTAAGTAATACATTATCAATATATATTATGTTTTTTTTTTATTTAAATGGCATGATAGACATGGTATACCTAATTCAAGCAGTTTTCTGTTATGACAATTTGACTGTCATTCATATAAGATACCATGATAGTTATTCTCAAGAAGTCCATACAGAAATATTGTATTAAGTGCATAATCTCAGCTTTCGGATCTAAAGATTTATCCCTCTTCGTTCACTGGAAAAACAACCATATAAATTGTACACAACAATATGTTCATACACCTACAACTTTGCTTCTTGCATCTTCTAACTGGGCTTGACATACACTTAAATAATCTTCCAGAACACTGGGACAAATCATTTTGGCAATAAATATCGCATTTCTGTATTTTACATTACTGATTTCATACAAAATTTGCCAGTAGGTAAAAATAGACACAGAATCTTTAAAACCGAACTCAGAAGATAATTGTATTCTACCTTACTCTCTTTACTCTCTAAAATGGACAGCTAACATCAAAAACATCATCAAAAAAGGACAACAAAGAATGTTCTTTCTACGCCAATTCAGTAAGCTCAAACTGCCCAAGGAGCTGCTGATTCAGTTCTACAGAGGAATTATTGAGTCTGTCATTTGCACCTCTATAACTGTCTGGTTCGGTTCTGCAACCCAACAAGAAAAACACAGACTTCAGAGGATAATTAGAACTGCAGAAAAAATAATTGCTACCAACCTGCCTTCCATTGATGACCTGTATACTGCATGAATCAAGAAGAGGGCCGTGAAAATATTTATAGATCCCTCACATTTAGGACATAAACTGTTTCAACTCCTACCCTCAAAATGACGCTATAGAGCACTGCACACCAGAACAACTAGACACAAGAACAGTTTTTTCCCGAAGGCCATCACTCTGCTAAACAAATAATTCCCTCAACACTGTCAAACTATTTACTAAATCTGCACTACTATTAATCTTCTCATTGTTCCCATCACCAATCTCTTTCCACTTATGACTGTATGACTGTAACTTTGTTGCTGGCAATCCTTATGATTTATATTGATATATTGACCATAATTTGTGTTGTAAATTATATCTTGATAAAGGTATCTTTTCTTTTATGTACACTGAGAGCATATGCACCAAGACAAAGTCCTTGTGTGTCCAATCACACTTGGCCAATAAAAAAAAAATTCTATTCTATTCTTAAAACAAATACAGTCTTCTTAGTTTATGTTATTTCTAGAAATTAGAGTGAATGAGTAAGCTTCATTCGGCAGGAAGGAAGGCTTAATTAAATCCTCTGATTTATTTTCAATTATTTTAATTTGTACCCATCAGCCATAAGTATTTTTTCAAATCACTGAGACAAAAGGCTTTTTAAGGGAGTCAGTCCCTGTCTTTGAAAAACGTTTACTGAAGTGGCAGAACTATTTTAACCCTCATTTAGTATGGCAAGTTCTGCCCTCAAGCATGACCTGGAGTAAAGTATCTAAGGAGTACTGCTCCAGGAATTTTTCCTTTTGCTTCACTTCCCCTGCTAGCAGTCACTCAACTGAACACCCAACTTCAGGTGACATACATTATGGGATTACAAAGGTTTTGCCAGGAAAAAAAATGAATGAAGTCATCCCTTTGTGGTCTAGGAAGACAAACAAAATGACTGATTGGAAGGCATTAACAAAACAATGTAACAATGAAGAAGAGATGTTAAAAACCTTCCCACAGACATCAACATCTTGCCAGGAACAAATGAGAATTGGCTAAATAAATTGTTGAATATATCAAAATGCTGAAATGAAAAGGAAGGTGTGATGTACACCACCTTGTTTCAAGTATTATTTAAAAGAACAAAAAGCAACATAAATACAACAGGAAAGAAATATGCTGTCATTAGCTCCTTCTTGGCAAAGATAGTTAAATATGTTTTGTTTATCACCCATGAAGTAGCTGTAGGTTTCATAGTCTAAACCTTGGTCCCTTTAAGACTTGTGGACTATAACTCCCAGAGTCCCAAAACTGGCTGAGGAACCAAGGTTGGAGACCCCTGTTCTAACTACTATGGAGATACACAACTGATTCATCTAGACCTATTTAGCCTATCATATCTGGAACTAGAGCTTTCTGCAGGATATATTCTCAGACCAAAGATCTCTTTAACTGAAATATTTAGGAACTAAATGAGGATGTTCTGTTGCCAAGAGTTCGAGAATAATGATACTTTTCATGCTCATAATTATAATCAGATTATTTTGTAGATGCTACATATGATCCGGTAAACTAATAATCACATATAATTCATTCCAGGACAATAATTTATTACTGAAGATAGTATAAACATGTCTCCTCTGGTCAATATTCAGTAGCTTAGTCAGATCTGAACTTCTTTACAACTAAATGAAAAAAATAAGTCATTTCTATAGGGAATGGTTTTATTTAACTCAAGAACTGCTGCCAGCACTGAGACACATATTTTTAATTTTAAACATAAAGTTGGTGCTAAAACACCTGAATTTCTTATGTCCTTTTTTTCCTGGAAATGCCCAATGCTTTTCTTTTTGCTTTGGAATATGTTTCTTTTTAATTTTATGCAAGTATCCTGATTATTTTCCCAGATCTCTAAAGATAAAAGTGTTAAGAGTAAAGCACATTAAGGCATACGTCTCATGATCAAAATGCCTATCATAGCTTAATCAAATGATTTCTAATCAATTATCACATTAGTATTACTAAGAAACTCTATCAAAATATACTTGTTTAGAATTCAAAAAAAATGAAACATCAATGACCATTTCTTTCTAATGAGGAGCAAGATCCTCTCATGAGTTCATAGTGCCCAATGTATCAGACTGTCATATTCTGTTGATTCTCTCTCGAAGTGTACTTAACAATTTCCTATATGACATTTTTAAACATGAAATGTAGCTGTAAAAAGAAGTCCCTGAGGATTTTACTCCACTAATCATTTCCAACTATTTGGGGGGGGGGGTTCATCTCCGTTTCAAGGCCATTGAGTCAAAGGAAGGCATTGCCATGGTCATGTGACCAGCATGACATCATGGAGTGCTGTTACCTTCTCACTGAAATGGTATCTATTTATCTATTCGCATTTGCATGCTTTTGTTGGCAGGAGCTGGGATGAGGACGGGAGTTCACCCTGTTGCTTTGTGCTCAGGTCTTAAACCTGGGCTGCCAGTTTTCCAGCCAGCAAGTCCAGTATCTTAACTGCTGAACCACCATGCCACCCCTAAATGCAATTGCACTAAGTTCAGATTTGCAAAAACAGAAACATTCTATGCCATTTTTTCAGTAAACAGTATATTAAAATATAGGACTGAAGCTGGAATAGGCTAGAAAAACAGTCAAGTCTAAATGAAGATTAAACTCATTCAACCCTACTTGAGAATGTTTACTTGAGCATTTCTTAAGTGCTTTTTTTAAAGTAAGATAATAAGGGAGGTAGGAGATAATTAAGAGGAGCGTCATTGAAGAAGAAACCTAAAATCAGAAACAAAACTGTGTAAGCAAATACAAAATGAGAAGTATTGTTTACCTGTCAGTTGACATTGATTAATCTTGTGCTCTGTGATGTCACTCAATGACTCGAACACCTGGAGGCAGCTGTCACAGCTGTGCACAGCTTCTTCCTCTAATTCCTCTCCTTCTTCCGGTCTTTTCTTACAATCTATCAACTCTCTATCGTCTGTCCTGTCTTCTAGTTTACAGTTCAGATCTGAAAGAAAATTAAGATTATGACTCCAGAGTTTGGGAAGAAACAATCCTGTTTAAAACTAGACATTGGGTGGATTTGTTGTATTACTGTTGTTATTCAAGCTATTCAACAGGTACAAAAATACTTTTGGCTCGAGGCTGCACAACATGAACATTATGCTAGAATTTACAGCTCAATAAACAGAGGAAGCATCTATCCTTTCCATTCTCAATTACTTTTCTTCCCAAATAGCATTCCCTACTGCAAAAGGAATGCTTCCATTTGTCACAGTTAATTTTGTCAACTTTAATGCAACTATTGGGGGCTTTTCATCACTTGAATAATTTAAAAGAATAAATCCCTTCTACAATGCAGCACCATCTAATGAAAAAGAGTTTTTTTTAAAAAAAAAAAGTTTCAGGGAATAAAGCCAGGTTTTAACTTTTTTTAATGCTGGAACTAACTTGCTGCCATGAGAATGAAACTGATATTAATAAAAAGCCAAATGAACAGCTTTTATTGCAAAAGAAAATTAAAAATCAATGCATTGTTCTAGAATGATTTAACCTGTCTACTAATTAAATAAGGATGCACTAATCTGCAGAGAATAATTTGCTCTAGAGGCCGTTTTGCATCATTATTTGTCTTAATAAGGTGAAATAAAGATCCAGCAGATAATCTAGTTCCAAATCAGGAATAGAAAGTATGAGTTTAGTACAAAATATAATTTACTGAAACAGATTGTGACAAACTCCTTGTATAAAGAGCCGAGGTTGCGCAGGGGTTAGAGTGCAGCACTGCAGGCTACTTCAGCTGCACTTTGGCAGTTCAAATCTCACTGGATCAAGGTTGACTCAGCCTTCCATCCTTCCAAGATTGGTAAAATGAAGACCAAGATTGTTGGGGACAATATGCTGACTCTGTAAACTGCTTAGAGAGGGCTGTAAAAGCACTTTGAAGCGGTTTATAAGTCTAAGTGCTATTGCTATAAAGAAAATCTAAGCATCATCCAATACTACTTCAGTTTGGTAAATGACTAGTGAAAAGTCAACTCTTTAAAACTTTTTGTTATGCTGTTTTCAGATTATGGTTCTGAAAACATAACATAGGAAAGATAGCATTTCTATCCTATTTGTTTTTCCTCCTTAAAACATTATAAACAAAAAGAATAACTAGAAAGAGAGAAAAGAAAGAAAAGTGAAAAGTAGTAGATAAAAGAATAAAATATTAGTAAATAATTTTAATAGATCTTGAAGTTTAATATTTCATTTATTTATTTTGCAGAACTGTGGGGATTGTGTCCTTTAAAACATAATTAGAAATCTCTAAAATTCTAAGCAAGATGTTAATATTATTATTTATTCTAAGTATATTCATATAAAAGGAAATAAAAGAGAAAAAGAAAAACAAATTGTAAGCTACTCAGAGTCATTTGGCTGAGTTGGACAGCTATAGAAATTGAATGAATGAATGAAATTAATAAATATAAAATGTCATTAAAAACTATTGCAAAATACTTATAGACACAGATGCAATCAAGCAGCTTACATAAAATATGCTTGGATACTGTAGTGGAATATTTCCCCTGAAGAATCTAAGTGTATTAGCATATTGGACTTGAAGTGGGGAGATCTAGATTCAAATCTCTACTCAGTTCTAAAGGTCATTGTTAATTTTGAGTCCAACGTATCTCACAGAGGATTGGCTAAGGGAAAAATAGAACTTTACCTAACTCACCTTAGACTCCTGATTTAAAAATAGGATATAACACTATTAGCTCATTCAAAAAATACAACAGAGCAAAAGATAGAGATGCCACCTTGAGTTATTTGTAAAAATAATAAAGGCAAGATGCAAATAAATAAAAATAAAAATCTTACTTTAGCATAATTCCTGCAACTAGCTCTTTATCTGAAAAATCATTATATCTTATATTGCTTTAATCATATATATGCTAACAAATCAAATACTTTGGCCACCTAATGAGAAGGAAGGACTCACTGGAGAAGAGCCTAATGCTGAGAAAGATTGACGGCAAAAGAAGAAAGGGACGTCAGAGAACGAGGTGGCTGGATAGAGTCCCTGAAGCAGTAGGTATGAACTTAAATGGACTCCAGAGGATGGTAGAGGACAGGAAGGCCTAGAGGAATATTGTCCATGGGGTGACAATGGGTTGGACATGACTTCATAACTAACAACAACAAACATGCTAACAAAACTGCCAAATTTACTTGTAAGTACATTTCCAGCCTTTGCATCTACTTTAGTCTAGCTGTTAAAAATGCTACTAGGTTATAAGTGACAAAGGAAAAGAGATAATTGTCTGTAACTATTGCAAACTGACCCAGATATCATTAAACACTTGTTGGAAAGCAACGTGCATAATCCATGCTATTAGATATTCAGGTCAGATTCCCAAATTCATCTCGTAAAACTGACTCAGGCAAAGATGGGCACTCAATCTGAATTTTAACATGACTACAGTACTGGAATACTGCACATAAAGTTTACAATCATATCTGTTTTAAAGTTACTTCACTTTAAGTGAAGGGAGAAAGGGATGCAAGTATACTCAGTGTTTATTATTATTGAATGCTGTCCATTAACAAGAACCCAATAATATAACAGACATGAGTATACAGGCAGAGAGTTTGGGATATGAAGCCTTGCTTAGGATAATCAGTCCTACAAGGGCTCCCCACTCCCAAATTATATAATAGAAGTCACTGGGTGAGAAAAGCAGAGTTATATCTACTTTGCATTTACAGATTTAAAACTACTGGGACAGAAATCAGGCAACTTAGTTCCTGCTACTGTTACTTCAGAATATATGTTCTAGCAAAATGCAATGTTAGTTTTTAGGTCAATTCTTAAGGGGACAAACCCATGAGACTGGGTTCAGTCACAGCCCCTGTGTAATGAATTGTGGCAGCTTCTGCCTTCTCTTGATGAATATATTTTCCATTCCAACTTTTTTCTCTGAAAAGGTACTCCTACTATAAAGTCATTGATACTGAAAGCAGAGTTACAGATTCATATAAAAGGATTTTGAATATCAGTGAAATGGTTCATATGGCTGGTTAAAAACAACTGTTTAAAACTTAAACAGGACATATTGAAATCAAAACCTTTTGCACGCATCTAGTTGGTGTCAACCTATACTTTAGACTTTAAGCATGAAATGCCAGATCAATTCTTTTCAAATACTTTTGGGGCAAATGTTATGACATCAACTCTACATTACTATCTTCCAGTCTATTTTAGACTAGTTCTGATATAAAAATAACTAAATATTGCCAATTGCCCATATGCTTGAGAATTATTTTATGAATGATGACCTTCAAAATAGGAATTCTACATCTAATTTCCAGGTCTAACATGTTTGCATACAAAATTGAGCACATTCTTTTTCTTAGTTCTAAACTAGTTTTTATTAAGACAGGCATTATAAAAGTCTAGCTCCAGTTTTTATGATTTCAAATTTGATATACTTAGATGAGAAAAATGATTTCCTTTGAAATTACTTTTCAATCACGAATTGATTTGCATATCTGTTCTGATGACCCATTTATCTAAGCTAAGTTATCTTTCAAATACCCTTACTTATCATATTGCCACTTCTAATCATTTAAACTTTTCTAAATACATACTTTCTTAAAGTGTTTTAAGTAGATTCATAATTTTCCTTACAGTCAGTGGCTCTAAATAACAGATTTATTAGAGAAATTTAACCTTTAATAGGCAAGTGTCAACCTAGATAAAAAATATTCACCTAATGATTACCAGAAGAGATAAACTCTTGTTGAATAATGATCTCCTGAAGGGAATAACGGTATTGAAACCACACTTTTTAAAAGAGATGTATTTTGTGAAAATATGCATGAGTGAACCAAACTAAGAAATTCGAAAAATTTACTGATAAACACAGAAATAATCTTTCTACTTCTACTTGCAGATTTGTTACTGAATTGCAGCCGCAGTATAAATTCTTAAAAACTTAAAGCCTCAAACCAGAGCGGACTAGTTGAACAAACTAGACTGATGTTTGGAAATCATATTTAATATTAACTATTTCAGCATGTTTATCTGCCAATACAACATGCTGCAGAATTACTAAATGTAATAAAAAAGAGCGCTGAAATAAATTCTACCTATTCATATGGTATATAAATGAACTGCTAGTTTTCTAGCTTATGTTAGTTATTTATAATAATAGAAATTTAAACTATATATGTTCCCATAGCTTTTTGTCCCCATTGACTTTCTCCCCCTCATCTTTCTCCTCACAAGAGATATTATTGCTGTAACTTGATCCAATGAAACCTCAACTTTGGAGGAAAATGAAAAATAAAATGCTTAAAAGAATTAGAAGTAGTAAATCTAAGAATGTCAATGAACTTCCAGTAAGATTTTGGTTTAAGGCCAACCTTAAAGGCAGAAATCCTTCTCTAGTCTTAGAACACTTACTTTTAATAACCTATACAAAAATCAAATTTAAATTTAAGTAACGGCTATCTAACCGCCATCCCAGCAGACAATATGTATGCTTGAAAACTCATCTTAAATATTTTTCTCCATGAAGCACAGATCCGTAGCTGAGCAAGAGCCTGAAACGTCATGCTAACCAGGAAAAAAGCCCAGTTTCCAGTCCATTTGACTGCGTTTTAATGGACCTCCTTCCAAGCCACTTCTGCATGGAAAAGTGTTGGCAAAAGAAAGGAAAACTAAGAGATCATGTGGTTATAATTATGACCAGGAAAGGAATATTTCTGCAGTTCAGCAGTGAAGTAAAACTCTATCGTTGTCTGCTCCCAACAGTGTCCATTGCAAAACAACTGCCTCATTAAATCTCTGCAGTAAGATTAATATGCCGTAGCTGCACTACATTTATAACTTGGTACTCCATAAAAAGCACATTTAATGGAAACAGCCAGAGCTCTGATACCAAGTATTACTTGAGAAACTTCAGACCTTATGTAGAGAACTTCTTATACTTGTTTGTCTTCAAAACAATCAAATTTGAATCAGCTGGAAGACTATAAATTTTACTCTTGCCTTAGTCACAAAGTCTGCTGCGTGACTTTGAGTCAGTCATTCTCTCTCAAACCTGGGGAGAAGACAAACCACTTCCAAATATAAAGGTAGTCCTTGACTTATGACCACAACTGACCCTCAAATTTCTGTTTCTAAACAAGACAGTTACGTGAGTTTTGCTCCATTTTACATGTGCCACGTTTGCTAAGTTAATTGCTGCAGTTGTTAATGACATGACATGATAAGTGAATCTGACTTCCCGACTGACTTTTCTTATCAGAAGGTGACAAAAGGTGATCACACAGGCCTGGGACACAGTCATAAATACATGCCAGTTGCCAAGTGTATAAAACGCATCTTTTTCCTCCAAAAAAGAGGGTGAAAATCTGGGTGTGTCTTATACTCCAAATGTAGCCCAGCTTCTCAAATGGAGGTTTCAGAGGGTGAAAAAAGCATCAGAAGCAAAGCTTTAGAAAAGAAGCTCCCAAACAGAGCTTCAGAGGATTTTTTTTCGGAAGCTTTTTCGGAAGCTTTAAGAGGCAGAAAAAAGTTGTTTCTGAAACAGAGTTTCAGAATTTTTAAAGGCAGAAAAAAAAGTAAGGCACAGAGCTCCCAACCAAGGAACATGTTGCTAAAATTCACCTCTGGGAACAGCTGATTGGGGGTATTTCAGGAGGCCAATCCACCTGCCAATCAGCTTTTTTCTTATTTTCCTTCCCTAAAAAATAAGGTGTGTCTTATACTCTGGTGTGTCTTATACTCCTAAAAATACGGTACATGCACATTGTGCAAAGGTTATAAATGTGAGAAACATCCATAAGTCACTTTTTTCTGTGCTGCTGTAATAGTCACTAAATGAACTCTCATAAGTCAACGAATACACGTACAGCTAAAAAATAGCTCAGACACAAGTCCAGTCAATTGCCAGGATCAACACTGACCAGGATATATGAATATATAAATAATTTTAATTGACATTTTTCTGTGGCAGAATACAGACGATAACTCTCTGTCAACCGATCATATATCTCCCAGATATACAAACTGTACTTCTACAGTTCTCACATACAAACTCTCTTACTTGAAAGCAAAGTTAAAATGGCTGAGAAGCTGGCAGAATGTTTATAGCAAAGGAAATGGCTAAGGAGAGACACAAAGCTTGGGCTAAGAGAGGGAGAAAAGGAAAGTAGTTAAGAATCAAAGGTGGAATGAGACTTCCGGTGGCACCGTAGGTGTTGAAGACGGTCTTTTCAGACCGCCAGCCCCGCGATCGCGTAGAGCCGTTCAGACAGTGAAAATCAGCTGTCTGGCGGCTCGGAAACCTTTCCCTCGGGAGAAGAGGGAAAGGTGAGCAATTGGGTGGAGGTAGAGCTCCCCAAAAAGCCCCAGGAATAATTCTGGGGCTAGAAGGATGAGAGCTCCCTGGAAAACTCAACAGTGCTCCGGATCCGAGACATTTCTGCTTTTTAAGCAGAACAAAACACCACAACCCCCTCTGCTTCAAGATGAAGATTCAATTTGATTAAAGAAGACAAAGCAATGACAGGAGCACTGGCAATGGCAAGTACCAGACCTTAACTCCGTTCCCGGACTGTAATTAAGAAGAACAAAAGAAATGGCACCTGCACTTAAAAGGGTGTGAAAGTGAAACTTAAGGAAGTCTTTGTTAACATTGTTGTGCTCTCAGTCTTCTTTAAATTAGCCGGATTTTACATTTACATCAAGAAATTTTAAAGTGAAAAGTGGAAGGACTATAGAATTGATTTACCTAACCCAAATACAGAGTTTATGAAAAGATTTGAAGATTTATTGAACTCATTGAGACGGTTGTAAGGTAAAATTAAAGTGAAAAATGGCTTCTAAGCAAACAAAGTTTGGTGTTATTAAGGATGTTGGGATTTTGCCAGTTCAAATGCAAAAGCTACAAGAAGATTTGAAGGAATTTTTAAAAGGTCTTTTAGAAGAAGCTCTAGACTTTCAAACCTCTGTTATAGATCAAAAATTTACTGCGCTTGAAGAGGAAATATCTAAAATAAAAGACATTATTGAAACTAGGAATAAGGATATAAAGGAAGATGTGGTGGCAGTATTTCAAAGATCGTTTGATTACACGGTTCAGTTGGATGGAAGAGTGGAAGAAATTAATCAAGCTAATATGAATTTGGAAAATAGAGGAGGGTCCAGACAAAGATGAACAGGGAAGACGAAGAGTTGGTTTTGCTGCAATATAGATCGATGGAATTTGCCCTGAGAGTGAGAGGTCTCAAAGAAAATAAGAAAATAAGAAAAAAAATTGTTTTGTTAATTCCTGGGTTGCCAGTCAGAGACAGTTACCAAGAGATGTTGTTAGCTATTTTACAACTAGGAGGATTCCGAATGAAATTTTACAAGTATCTTATAAAAATAAAATTCAAATATCAGAACAAGAGATATTAGTGTTCAAAGAAATTCCTCCTAAAATGTTAAGATCTAGAAAGGAGTTTACTTTCTTGTGGATGAATTTAGAAATCGTCAGATGCAGTATAGATAGGTGTTCCAGCTGGACTAACAGTATTTTATTTTATTTTTATTTTTTTATTTATTTGATTTCTATACCGCCCTTCTCCCGAAGGACTCAGGGCGGTGTACAGGCAAAAATAAAACAAACAGTGCAATATATAATTTAAAATGCAATTAAAAAACTTATTTTAAAATTGGCCTGAAAATTAAAATATACAGTAAGCTAAAAACCCCATTTAAAATTAGTTAATAAGAATTTTAAAAATTTGATAAAATTCAATTTAAGCCAGCCCCGCGCGAATAAAAAGATGTGTCTTCAGTTCGCGACGGAATGTCCGAAGGTCAGGTATTTGGCGTAAACCCGGGAAGTTCGTTCCAGAGTGTGGAGCCCCACAGAGAAGGACCTTCCCTGGGGCCGCCAGCCGACATTGCTTGGCGGACGGCACCCTGAGAAGTCCCTCTGTGAGAGCGCACGGGTCGGTGGGAGGCATGTGGTAACAGCAGGCGGTCCTGTAAGTACCCAGGCCCTAAGCCATGGAGCGCTTTAAAGGTAGTAACCAGCACCTTAAAGTGCACTCGAAAGGCCACAGGCAGCCAGTGCAGTCTGCGCAGGAGCGGTGTTATATGGGAGCTACGCGGAGCTCCCTCTATCACCCGCGCAGCTGCATTCTGGACTAACTGAAGCCTCCGAGTGCACTTCAAGGGGAGCCCCATGTAGAGAGCATTACAATAATCCAAGCGAGAGGTAACGAGCGCATGAGTGACCGTGCACAAGGCATCCCGATCAAGGAAGGGGCGCAACTGCCAAACCAGGCGAACCTGGTGGAAGGCCCCCCTGGAGACGGCCGTCAAATGATCTTCAAACGACAGCCATTCATCCAGGAGGACACCTAAGTTGCGCACCCTATCCTTTGGGGCCAATAACTCGCCTTCAACAGTCAGCCGCGGCTGCAGCTGACTGAATCGGGGTGCCGGCATCCACAGCCACTCCGTCTTGGAGGGATTAAGCTTGAGCCTGTTTCTCCCCATCCAGACCCGTACGGCCTCCACGCACCGGGACAGCACTTCAACAGTAAATTATAAAGGAGGAAAATATCATCTTGACACAGTTTTTAAAGCAAGAGATTTTTATACTAATGTTTTAAAGGCTGGAAGTCCACCACTGCTAGAAGTTAAGATGGGAAGCGAAATAGAGATTGGAGAAAAGTGAGAGAAGGAAGTAAAGCACACACAATTTAAAGTTGGGATGGCAATTGCTGAAGAAGAAACACTGGAAAAAGTAGGGGATTTAAATGAGCAAAGAATAGATATTAAACAAAAAGAACAAAGAGTAAAGAAGCAGCAATATCAAGCGAAAAGAGTTTCTTTTTATGGGAAAGAGTAAATCATAACTGAAATTTTTTGAATATATTTAAAAAGTATTGTGTATGTGTTCAAATTTTGAAGAAGTATTTGTAGTAATGTTATTTGATTTGGGAATATAAGGTGTTGATAAAAATAGAATAGGGAATGGAATTAGTTAAGTTTTATAAAATGTTTTGTAGATGATCTGGAATTTAAATGCAATGTTATTTGATTATATATGGTGGATTTGTTAAAAACTAAGTTATTCTGGACAAAAATTAATTAGGGTTGTATAAGGTGTTGATAAAAATAGAATAAGAAATGGAATTAGTTAAAGACTGTATGATAAAAGGGGAAATTGGGCTAAATGTTAAATTTATATAAGTAAAATTTAAGAGGAAAATTTTGTAAAATGTCTTAGAGATGATATCTAGATTCTAAATACTGGTGTGTATGTATTTGAGACTATAATTTAAATGTTGGAGATCTGGTTGGCCTGATACTATGTATTATTATATATGGTGGATATATAAATTTGGTGGATTATACAAAATATTTTGAATAAGAAGATAACGTTTAAGGGCGTAAATTGATTTTAAATTAAATATCAGTAGCTAGATTACTGGAAGCGCAATATTGGAAGATGGAACATTTGCCTATCATTGAAGACTGGACACTAAAAGCAGTGAACTTACTGGAGAAGGCGGAAATCTCAGCGTACCAGAAAGATTATCCACAAGAAAGTTGTATATTGGAAAGGAGAAGATGGATAGACTATTTTTAGAACAAATATTGGATTAAGAACTATCAAATAGCCTATATGAATAGAATGTACTGTATATTTTCTTCTTTCTTTCTTTTTTTTTCTTTTTCTTTACTATGGAGAAGGGGAGTTAAGGTTCTAGGTGATGGATGGGAGTCTATGGATAGTTTGTGTATTCTAGCTTATGATTGTTAGATATTATACCCTGTATACTGCTCTGGGAAGTCTGGGGTGGGTGAAGGGATTGGGTGAAGGGAGGAGGGGCGAGGGGGCAGGGTTGGTGGGAGGAGGAGGGGATGTATGGGTAAAAAAATTTTTTAAACTTTTTAATAAAAATAAAAGAATCAAAGGTGGAATTAGGAAGTTTGCTGAAAAAACTTTCACAATGATTCCGTAATGAATTAAGGTCACAGAAAGTAAGACTATGCAGAGAGGGGTCTATGCTATGCAGATATGCAGAGGAAGAAAATAACTCAGAACTCCAAAAAGAGGATCAGGGTTGTCCCAACTCTGAGAAGCTGCCAGCTAAGCTATAATTGAAACCCTTGATTAACTCTTTGAGGAATGTAGTAAGAACTACACTCCTAGGCACAGCTTAGGAAAGGCACACTGTTTTATTAGAAGAAGTAAAATTATTCCAAGGAGGAAGATAATTAACCTTGGAATGGTATAAAAACTGTGATAGAACTAGTGGACCATAAAACAATTTGTTACATTCCTTTGAAGGCAGAAGGGAGGGAGACCCGAATATGTTTGTATGCATTAGCTGAATGCTGCTTGCATAATTAGCTGACTAAAATCTTGTAGAGAAATTAGTATCTATGTGTGTTGTGGCAAGAAAGTAGCAAAAAAAAGTAGTTTACAAATTGTTGCGTGTTGAACTTTGACCAATTCATCCTTGCAATTCACTACCATCTTCAGAAATAAATTTGTTTGTTCTATAAATTTAAAGCTATTCAGGCCTGGCATAACAGCTTTCTGTTTCTTGCACAAATTTCTCTCCTTTTTCCATGGTTTTCTTTTACCATGATACAGAACAACAATATTTGTTTCTTCCATGATTTTTAACTATTATTTATTTTACAAATATGTGTGTGTTGTGAGGAGGGGGGGGGATAGACAGACAGACAGACACACACCCAGCTGTCTTATAAGACATATAGATTAGAGATAGAGATAACAGAGATATATGAAAGAAATAAAAACGTGATAATCTTTTTATTTTTTTCTAAAGATCTTATATGGAACGAGGTATCACTCATCCCATCTAGGTATTTCTAATAGTACTTAAATATTGAAGTAAATAAGGCATTCTAATACATTCTAATATCAGTAAGATAACATGAATTATTGAATGTGTGTGTATACTGTGCAGCATAGTTTTTTTGACAGTTTAGATTACATGCCAAATAGTCAGTTATATTTTAGTGCAAATACCTAAAACTAAACAGCAACAAGGAATATCACTTACTACAGGTATTTGAAAACTGACAAGACAAACACACTGGAAAATAGATTCCTACCCTCACAATAATTATGCAAATTAAACTCCTGCTTTCTTTCAAATACAAATTCATTTCTCCAATCAGTTATATAAATATCTAAAAACAGATTTAAAAAATTATGTAGTTAAACAGCTAATCTGCTGTACTGGATTGCTACAATAGAAAAATATAACATATGCAATATTCCAGAAATTTGGATGCAAATCTAGTTTTATTGAGAGCAGAAAATCATTAATTAATTACATAACTAATTGCTTAATTCCAATTCACTTTATCAAATAATCATCCAGCCAGATCTACCAGTCTTCTTCACCTAGAAGCTCTCCAAATATGTTGGACTTTAACTGGACTTTAATCCCAGCAGGCATAAGAATTGCCTTCTGTTGGTTGGGATTATTAAACTGGCAATTATGAAAGCACATAATTGGGGAAATCTGGTTTGTGCAGTTGCAATATGTATTTTTAGCTTCTTAAATATAGGAAAAGCACAATTAAAACAGTATTATTTCTTTTTAAGATTGCTGGGATCCTTATACATTAATCTATAAACCAATACTAATAAAACATACAGTACAATCACATTTTTTCACAAAGAATATTTAATTATTATTTCCGGAACAACTAATCAAACAAACTAAAAGACTTAATTGTCCCTGAACTATAGCACAATTATTTTTCAAAGGAAAAGCAAAAACTAAAGAGAGCTGTTTTAAGAAGCAACATGCTATTAACCCCTATTATAATGAACAGGTCAAATTTCCAACCTAAAATCTTGCTTACTGAACTAAGTCTTTATCAGCATAACTCCCAGTGACTTAAATGTAGGGCTCAGTGACTGCTAACAAAATCAGTGGATTAAGATTTAAACTGCATGCTTATTTGTGAAAGTAACCAGCCTGCAGAAATGCCTGGCCACAATCCAGAAATGTGCATGTGCCAGAGCAATGTAAATAAGTTTTATTCTTCTTTTGCTACTTCCTTATGATAAACTCACACTCCATGTGTAAGCTTCCACTATTTTGAAAAATAGGCAGATGATCCTGTATAAAATGAATGGAAAAACTGGTCTTCTAGAAAATAAATCAACAAATAGCTAATTTGTACACAGATCTGCTTCAGAAGTGTAATAGAACATTATCTATGTAATAACAGAATAACTGAAAGAGAACTCATGTTTACAAAAAAGGCACTTTTAGAGGTCTATATCACTCTTTAAATGTTCCATTGTTTTCTGCATGGTGAGAACAAACCAAACATGTATCATGTTTTTGAAAAACAGAGAAACATGATGGTTGGCATGGAAATTACCTGTTGGCACTGCTGATTGTTCCACTCCTTCCTGGTCCTCTGATTCATTTTCTTCTACTGTCAGGGGAAGATAAAAATAAACAAGAAAGCAGTAAGTAAGGTAAATGCCTTAAAATATCCAAAACATTGACATTTCTGTTTCACCTTGTTCTGTTTTTAGCTATCATCCCTTTTCATGTTGAAGAAATTTACTTGCCTGGTGCAAGATTATCTAAAAGGAACTTGAACCAAATATAGTTTCAATAGTTTTGAAACTATTCAAAAATGTTGCACGTTTTAAGAAAAATCAGTCCAGGCCATAGCAACTGCCACAAAACATATTCTTACTTGAAAATCCAGCTAGCACAAGTACCAAGAAATAGCACCTTCTTAACCCATAAATTTGGAAATGTATTACAATTTTAAACTTAATCCAAATATTATTAAATCAAAAGATGTAGAACTTTGAATATAGAACTTGTCTACTCAATGTACCACATCAGTGCAGATTTCTCATTCCAGTAACCCTTTCAATTTGCCTGAGTTATAGTCAGCTTCATTGCACTGAAGTTATCCAGGTAATTGACAGTTGGCTGTAGAACCAGAATCCGGCACCATAGCAATTTGCAAAGAAAGAAAATTACTTTTTTTAACACCATTCAATTAAGCACAAAACCTAGTAATGTGCAGTAGAATATTGAACCTCTTTTCCATCATTAAAGCAAAGGATTTATGCAATAGTCACAAAGCCAAGATGGGCATTTTATTCACACATTCATGCACACACATACACAAATTACCTATACCTATGTTTTCACAAACTTGAGATAATGTATAATAATTATAATAACGGAGTTATTTTACAATATACTTAATTCTTGATACAATTTTTACTGAATTGTAGTGTAATATTCTATAGCGAGTAGGCAGATAAGGGAAAATATAATCTATTGATATGAAAGTTATGTCAAGTATTGTGAAAAATAATTAAGAATATTTTGGTAGGCAGATCCCCCATGGATTGCCTAGCTCCTATGATTAGAATACTAGAAAGTACATTCAGCCGATCCCTACTTAAGCCATTGTATATGTGTCACTGCACCTAAATGTTTGACCCTTCTATTTGCTTGCATATGTTTGCCAGATGGTAGTGAAGACAGGTATAAAGTCTATGAAACGTATTCTCAATCTCTTCCTTAGTATCTAGTAAACAGAATGAAAGTGCAGCAGCACTTTGAGAATGCTAAGAGTAGTCTTTTGCAGAAGTATTCATTCAATTAGTAAACTTTTTCAAAAGGACAAAACCTGTATCATGATATTGCAATACAAGGTCTATCTCTTACATATATGCCTGCAGGATTTTATTCTTTATTTGTCTTTCCTCAAAGATTCCTAAAGGACTAAAAGGCTTCCTGCCCTCAGATAACCTTTCCCAAAAAAATCAGCAGCATGTTTTAATAACAATATTTTAGATGAGTGATATGAAGGGGATGAATGCCAGTAGATGGAAGAAGACATTCTGGTCATGTTTGCAGAATCAGAAAAGAATTTATCTTATTTCCTTGCAGTCAGCAGTAGCATATTCCAATATTCCAGTAAATGTCAAAGTCTCTGCTTTTACTTTTCACTCACTTATAGTTCTTGGACTCAATCAATGATTCCTTCTATTCTTTTTGAGTTTGCAATTACAAATCAGGACTAACAACTAATAGTATTGGTATGAGTCAGGGGAAATATTTTGCATTGCTTACTGAATTATAAGAAGCTCTTAAATTTATTTTATAAATACTGTAAAACTGTAAAACATGATTCATAACATAATTGCAAACTATGGATGTTTTCAACAGGAGGCAAAGGGGTCTTAGGCTGTCGGGTTTTTATCTCCTCTTCTAATAAAACTTCCTCGTAAAAACTACAACAAAGTATTTTTGCCATTTCAGTCAAATATAGAAAATTGGCATGGTTAAATAAAGCTTAATACACAAGAGATATCAATTTGTGGAATCAATTTGGAATTAGGACTAATACTGCTTTTTTTTTTACTAAGTAACTGAAACAGAAAATCAAAATTTAGTATATCATCATGATGACTTTAATTCCTTCCTACTTAAGAGAGAGATGTAGAAGAAAAAGAAAAGAAAAGCAAGAGTCTTTACAACTTTCTCTTCTGACTGGTTACCTTAAATAAATGAAGACTACAGAACAATGTTTATAATGACTATGAATTATAAATACTAAATAGCTACAGAGAAAATAGTACCCATAAAACAAAATGACTCAGAAATATATTTCAAATATTTAAGACATACTTAAATTGAAACATCTATGTCTAATATCACTGAATCATGTGTATTTTTAATTTGAATGGCTTAAAGCTATTATAAAGCTTGACATAGATCAGATTTAGCCAAAAAAGTCAATCCAGGTGTTCTTCTGAGTGGCCATTCTGCAGAAGACGAAAACTTATCCCCCCCATTATATTGGGAGTAAAAGCCCTTTAAAAAACACAAACTGCAGGATGAGCTCAGCAGTCAGCCTGACAATGCCACAAATTCTTAATAATAGTGACTGTGGCGCTAGCATCCTACCTGCGGTGAAGGATGTGAATTGTGTAGCACCTGATAAGATCAATCAAAGCCTTATTCTTACTTTCTAAATTTGGTCAATGGAAGCTTATGGAGCAAAATCTTAAAACTACAGCATTAGATAAAATCAGAATATGACTAGCTACCATCAGTAGATGCTCTGTCAACTTCACTACTACACTTGTTTGTTGTGAATGTTAATGTGCTTTTTGATTAACTAAGATAGTTCTAACTGCTCCAAATTAATAAATATTAAACCAAACACACACACACACATAGAAACATAATACAGTATAAAACATTAACAGATTAGGATGTGCAATCATATGGGCTAAAAATAATTCAAATTACTTCCAAAAAAACTATTGTATTTTTCATATAATTAACTGCTATCTTTGGAACTTAGAATTGCGAAGAGGATCTTAAGGAAAACACACACAGTTCTCTCATTGTGGAAGAAAGAGAAAAAAAATGCCACAAGAACTTCTTCCATTCTATAATACTTCAGAGCATACCTATAATTTCTTCACAAACTGGAATGTCCTCTGAACTTTAGTAACTTCTTTACCAAGCCACACCAAATAACTTTAGAGAGATAGAACATGTCCTATAAACACCTTAATGAAATGCAAATATTGTAGAATTGACCAACCACTGCTGAACAAACAGCATGCTTACTAGCAATTCCATCCACAATAGTTACCTAACCACTGATACTTATTAATTAAAAATACCAAACAGTCCAGACAGTTTTACTGTCATGATGGATGAAGTTCTATGTCTGTGGAAGCCAAAAATGGCATTTAAATTAGAATGGGAAGGGGAGGGGAGGAATTGTAATTTTCTCTGTTCTCTATTGCAATGATGAAAACTGTGTTAGTTTTCTGAAGTTTTATAATCTTCATGCAGGTCCGAACAGTTGTCTCAAAGATCTATCTATGGAAGACCCTTGTGAGTATGAACAGCCTGGATCATTTCACAAAATTCTATTCTCACTTTGATTGTTATTTCATGACACAGTATCTGCTTCAGTAACTGTATTAAAATGAGTATCCACCTGATTTGCATTTATTAAACATATCACTCATTAGTGGGTTTTTCATAAGCAATGCCATATTCATAATTTAAGAGCAATTGCAAAATGCTGTTCCAATATTTTGCAAAATTGCCATGTCCTCTGTTTTGACGCCTTCCTGTATGAAACTGAAGAAATGCAATTAAATAAAATGATGATAAAGCTAAGCAAATGATAAGAGAAGGTGTACTCTTAAAACAATACAAGTGCTGCATCGTAGCTCATCTAACCTTTTCCTTTATCAGTGCTTCTTTAATCTCACTGCAACACACCATCCTTTGCAAAACAATGATTAGGAGGCATTAGCATTTTCTGTTGGGATGGTGGTACTGCTAACTCCATTACTGAATATTTGTTCAGGGCCAAGACATAAATGGTATACTATAGAATAGAGAATACAAATAATTTCTGTTGTGACAAAGTAAAGTAGCTGGTAAAAATGGGAAAATCAATAGATTTGGAATTTGCATAACAAAGGCATACCTCTGGGGCAAAACATTTCAGAGCATTGAAACAACTACAGAGAAAGCTAACTCTGGTCCAGTTTCCCCACCACCATCACTCTAAGCAGCATGTTTCTTGATGACTTCATAGCATGAGAAAAATCATTTCTGAAGAAGCTGGACTTCCAAATAACCAGAAACAGCACCATGTAAAGCTTATAGATAACAACAACAGTATCAAGTTTGGAAGCTTATAAGTAACTAATGCAGCAACCAAATAGGCACAGCTCAAAAATAACAATAAACTAATTAATATATTTCCATACAGAATTCAACAAATTAGCAACCCTTTCCCAAGTCCTTCTGATGACTTCACTGGAGAGTCAATCTCCCTAAGTACAATACAAATGTCTACAGTGGGAAATATGGTTTGGGTCCCAGGTTTTCACATACGTGAGAACTGTTCAGTCATGGAAAGTCAGAAGGCATTCGTGTTTAATAAAATAATTGTTGTTGTTATAGAATGCTTTGCTTTAGTTTATTAATATTGTTGTTGTTGAATGTTTTGCTGTGGAGGCGAATTTCAACAATGTGACTTGGAAAGAGATCATTCATGATGAATGCTGCACAAGAATGCAACATAACAGGATTTATTTTTGTATTAAGAGATGTTTCTCCTTATGCACACAAGTGGGAAATGTATGGTAAACTGAAACTAAATGGCCCACTCAATTTATACATGACAAGATTGGGAAACAGAGAGATTGAAAGCTTGAAACGACAACTGGCACTTAGAATGTGAGAATTCTGTGACTTTTTCCTGCAGAGTCCATATATCCTTTTTTTGCTTACCATTTCCCTGAAATCTTAGGTAGTCAACTTTTCATATTAAACTGTAAAAAGTTGTGGTTGTTATCCATTAGCTTTATATTCCACCATTCTTCTCCATACAGTATATGGAATGGTTCTTCCTCCATAAAACCTCTCTGAGATATGTTGGGCCTTGATAGATCATGACTGGTCTGAAATGACCTTAGTGCAGGGGCCTGCAAACTCAGCTCTTTTAAGACTTGTGGACTTCAACTCCCAGAGTCCACAAGTCTTAAAAGAGCCAAGTTTGCAGACCCCTGCCCTAGTGAATACTGGGTCTCAATAATAGCAGTTCCCAAAGTACTGATACAATTCAGGACCATATTCTTTTGTTACCAGATTTTTCATTTTATTGTAAAAATAAGGGACAAACAAACATATCGCACATGAAAACCAGCTGGGTGACTTTGGGCTAGTCATCTTTTTTTAGTGCAACCCATCTCAAAGGGTGGTTATTGTGAGGAAAATAGCCACCTTGAGCTATTCGTAAAAATAATAAAGGTGGGAAATAAATAAAATATTAAGCCTCTAAAACACTTACTACATCTACTTTGTCCCATACACTCCCCAAAAAGAAAAAGATGCTACTACCCATATAGGTGATACAATTATGTAATTAACCAGTCCTTCATCTTTTATTTTTTTTAAAGGAAACTGTATCACCTGGGCATGGTAAACAAAATAAGCTGATTGGGCATGCTGAAGATCCTGTCAGCCAAAAAGTGTCAGCTGGTGGAGACTAGAAGACACCTTTTCTGCAATAGCCCCTGATCTGTAAAATAACTTCCCCTCAGAGATTAGCGTGACTTCAACCCCTTGTAAGGCTTTTAAAAATTTGGTTGTGTTCCTAAGCCTGGGGTACTTAATGTATTAAGGGCCTATGTGTTAGAGGCCCCATTTTCTGGTTTTACTGATAACTGCCCAAGTATCTCAGCTAATGTATACAGTATACTTAGTCTGGATCTTTATTGTTTTAAAAATATTTTTATCGTTTTTATGTTTTATACTTTTGAAATTGTATGCCACCCAGTCATTGATTGAGATGGGCAGCTATAGAAATTGAATGAATGAATGAATGAACGAACAATATCCACCCATTAAGTTAAAGCAAGAAATGATTTCTACCTGAAACAGCTACCTGAAACAGTGAAAGATGAGGTTCTCTAAATTTAATCAGAGATATATAGAGCAAAATAAAAATGTCTTTGAACACAACCAAGAAAACCTATAGAACTAAATTCATTACATGCCTTTTGTTCAACAGTCACAGATTCCATTTTTGATTACGATGCCTCTTTATATAAGGGCCAAGCTTAAAGAGATGTACACTTGAGATTTAAGAAAGGAAAGAATGGTGGAGAGAATCAGTGAATATAAATCTGCAAGAACACAATAAGAAGGCACATTTACTCTTAAAGAAAATCGTTTACAGATGACAAAAGCTGTGATTTATTGCATTTATGCTATTACAAGCGATAATAAAAATAAAGGCTTTGGATAATTGAAAAAAAAGTCTATTTTCTTTTACACCAGCACAGGTTAATAAATTTTTTTAAGACACCTACTGTCCTGAATGACTGAGGCTCTTTTCAGCTTGTTAAACAAAGTAAGAGAAGCCACATATCCCAAAATAAACTATAAAAATAGATTGCTATTGATTCTGAATCCTTTTTAAAATGGTTTCCTTAAGGAACATGAAGCAAAATAAGCTTAATTCAGGAACAAAAGTTACAGAAGAGACTACATGAGAAAAGGGGTTAGACTTAACATAATTGTCCACATTTTTTGTGGCTGCATTTTGAATTTCCTGTAGTTTAATACACAGTTGTCTTATAAAGTCTTTGGTTCATGAGAATTAAAAGTTCATCTTTTTACTCATTTTACATGACTGTTCCCACTAGAATAAAACTTTGCAAGGAAAAAAAGCATTCAATCTGCATGTTTGAGCAGTATCAGCAGACAAGTAATAGAGACACTAGTTGTATTAACATAATCAATACACAATTTACAGAACTACCCAGACAGAACAGAATTTGTATCTCTATGCCATTATTTTACTATCTATAAATCACTATAATTTCTGAGTGGTTGTTATGCATTTTTGCTGTCCTGCCTATGGATGTAAAAGATGCAAAAAGAACTGAGTGCACACTCAACACTTCAAAGACAAATATATATATATTTCAGAAATAGACCCTGGAAACATACAATCTTCCAGATACCAGGAAATTAAATAAGAAGAGGGACAATTTTTCTATTTGAAATAATGTTCTCAATAAATTGATTCTTTACTGTAGGTTAGTCAACAGTGAAAGCCACCACAAACTGGACCTCCTTGGAGGATTTTCTTCTTCTCTTGCTTCGCACAATGTACTCAAAAAATATTTGGAGGATTCTACAGCCTGGCCACTCCCAATAGTTCAGAAATTTAAGTGGTGTCTTATCTTCCCTCTCTTGGAGGTTGTTCCAAGGATATAGAATGTTCATGTGTTAACTGAGAACTGTCATTAAACAAGCCATAGCCATCTTCCATAGCCACTTATTATTGGAAAGGAAAGACTTCTGAAGACCAGAAGACCTTTAGGTAATTCAACATTAGTCATTAGTCAATGTAAATGTTTCAATCTTGAACTAAAAAAAAAACAAAAAACACTACATGACAGCACAGATCATGCAATACTTATAATACTAGAGATAGCATAATTTCATAAAAGGAATTGTTGTTTGTATATGTGATATGGAATTCCTCAAATTTTCATTTTATAGCCATGAACTGACATTTAAGTTAGTTGTTCCTAACTTAGTAACCCAAGATATGTTGAGACTAACTTTTTTTTATTTTAAACTTGGTCCCAACACACCTTTAGAACCCCATGATGGGTAAAGCAATTCTACACAAAGCTATTAAGAGAATACATCTAGGAATCTGGAATGAGGTATCATCAATATTTAATGTCATCATGTTCTACTTATCATCAGACATAGATGAGGATAGAGAGATGCTAAATTGTCTGAATTTAGTAATGGATTGGATGGGTACAAATAAAGAGAAGCTGAATCCTACTGAGATTGATGCACTCGGTAGACATTTGGTGAAACATATTCTGGAGAGATGTGATGGAACATAGTAAGGAAGTAGATTCCCAGGAGAAAGAGTGTGTTTCAGAAGTACCATGTTTCCCCGAAAATAAGACCCTGTCTTGTATTTTTTGAACCCTGAAATAAGCACTTGGCCTTAATGCTATGCGCTCAAAAGCCCAATTGGGCTTATTATCAGGGGATGTCTTATTTTGGGAGAAACAGGGTAAGAGGCAACTCAGTCCAAATATTATGTGTGAGAGAAAGAGGATGAAGACAGTCCCTCTTTAATAGCTCACAGAGTATATTATAGATGCAGTCAGTAGAGTGCTCAAGATGGTAGGATTTTGTCTATAGGTGTGAGACAATAAAGAACTCAGCTTGGAAGAATCACCCACCTGTCATTCTTGGTTTTGGGCCTGACGATAGCACTGAAATTGCTGTGAAATATAAGGTTTATGTCTTATGATATTCTTCAATTCAAAACGGCCACTGTCAATTTGAGCTGATTTGTCAGTACTATGTAAGTCTTTCCTGATATAACAGTCTGACTAGGATAATCTATATTCATATAAATTACTGAAGAAAGTTACTGCTGGGCTTGGTCTCCTAACATTTTCGTATCCCCTAAAAATCTTGGTTTGTCTACATACTACAACCACTGTATCACTTCTAAAAGAAAAACACTGGCTATTTATTCATTTCAAAACTTAATTTAAGATTTTGAAGCTTATTTTTAAAACTTTAATCAGAATATGCAACAAGAATCATACTTATTTTTTGGATGGTTTGAGGGCAGCAAAGTAGGTGGGGCCACAGCATACACAGAGGGCGGGCTGGTTTTGGAGGTAGACTGTTTTTTTCCCCTTTGGTTTTTCTATAGATTCTACAGTAGAACTAAAATTTATTCTAGTCTTCTAGTTCTACCTCTTATCCTTGTCACTACCGTGAACAAATGGGTGTCCAACCTTTACCTGAACCTCCAGGGATGAAAGACTTCAGGAAACAGGCAGTTCTCATGGTCATTTTTTTGTTCTTCTGTTAAATTGTGTCTGGTTCTTGGAGACTGCATGGACAAGTTCTTGCAATTTTCTTCATAAAGTTTTTCAGACATGGTTTTCCACTGTCTCTTTTCTAGGACTGAAAGTGACTAGCCTAAGATGCCTTTGTGCTCACAGCAGCACTAGAAATTAGTCTTTCGGTTTCTACCTAGTTGCTTTAACCACTACAGCAGATTAATTCTCCATGGCTAAATAATTCCTCCTTAATTTGAGTTAGGATTTTTCTCTATACTGTTATATTTCTATGAGAAGGAATACCAAAGATTTTATGTATTTTTCACCCCGAATGCTGAAGACATATGTCATACATGCTTTGTTGAGATGGAACTCCAAGAATTGCAAAAAGGGACTTGGGAGATATAGCTTGCTCATCCCTACCTGGGATACAATCAAATATCTTAAACAATACCTTCTTCCATTTCAATCTTTTGATAATTAAAAGGAACAAAGGAAGCTTTTGATTAGATCTCATCAGTAGCAGAAATATTTCTGGGACTCTTTTTAATATTTTTAATATTTAGAAAAGATGTAAGATCTTGGGTGTCCTTTTAAAAATATATCAGTAAAGATCAGATTCACAATGCAAGATTTTCTATACATTGTATCTTTATGTTATAATAGAACATAATAACATTTAAAAGTAACATGGTATTGTGATAAATTGTTATGCAATATGCCTTCTAACCAGGGGTGAAATGCTCCCGGTTCGGACCAGATCACCCGAACCGGTAGCGATGGTGGCAGGTGGTTCAGAGAACTGGTAGCAAAAATCCCTGCCCACCCCCATGCCCAGCCGAGCTGTGGATCATCAGAGGTGGGGGATTTTTTTACTTTTAAAAGCATTTTTTTCTTCGGCCGAAAAAATGCTTTTAAAAGTTAAAAAAAAGCCTCTGATGATCGCATGGCTCAGCTGGGATCATCAGAGTCTTTTAAAAGCATTTTTTTACAACCTCTGTAAAAAAAACATTCTGTTTTCTTCTGAAACTTTCCTTTTCTTAGATTTATCCATGGTTGGTCTACTGGGAGTTGAAAAGCTCAATAAACCATGTGCCGGGGGTGTCGCACATTGGTGGTTGCGACACATATTTTGAGTGACAATGAACCACAACAGAGGGGGTTGCTGACCTCTGCCCTAGCTGGACTAGACTCTAGTTTTAAAAGCAGGCAAATTAATGATACAGACTCTGAGCTACATAGGTAGTAGCTTTACAGATGTGTGAAAAGTACCTAAAAGTACATGAAGCCTTAAATGCGAAGCTTGGTTGCAAAGTTACCTTTTTCTTACTGTCATAATTATGAACAGTCACTAAATGAGGCAATCACTAAACAAGAACCTGAATTGCTCTATTAGTGCAAAATTACTACATCTAACAAATGTCTGTTCCACATTAATACACAACAAATTCATGCTTAACAATTTCAAAGGACTTAAGTCAGATGCTTAAGATTTTTGCAGCTTTTTCAGTTTTTCTTATATGCAGACCAATTGGCAGAATGTCATAATTGTGACATCACATTGCTGTCAAGCAGGACAATTTAGAAATATTGTTTGCCATGAGAGACATCATCACATATAAAAGCCATGGATCTTGAATTCAACTGAGTTTTATTGGAGTTCTTCCATAGCCACAGAGGAAATGCAATCAAAGTGCCTACCTAGTCTTTGGGGATCTATTCAATTGTCTACCCAGGAAAAAGAAATCTCTGGAGCTAAAACAGTATAGAATCATGTCAATAGAGTTATGGAATAGTCATATGCTGTCTTTTCCAACTGGATCCCTTCGAATTGCTTTTTATAAAGGATGTGCAATCTAGATGCCGTCAGCATAGGGGAATGTAGCTTAAACAGTACTGTTTTCCTCATTCTTAAATCCTTATAATATCATATACAGATAAAGTACAACCATGTTTATACAATAGTATTTCCAAATGTTCATTCCTTGGGAAAAACTGAATATAATCCCATTTTTTTATTTTGGGTTAATGTCTATTTGGTAAGTTTTTCTAACTACCTCACCTTTATTTGATAAGCATAGGTAAATGCATTAAATTTTGCACACTGAATCTCCAAGAAAGGCAACTCATTCATGAAGTTATTGATATGTTTTAAATTTTGGTGGACATAACAATTAAGTAAAATACCTATATTACTTAAATTCCAAAAAAGAGAAAATTTGCAGTTAATATTTGTAGTTGTATATTTAATTTCATGTCAAACTCAGCAATTTCACATCATCCTTTGAAAACTTCCTCGAGAGCAGTTTCTACAAGATGATTCATCACATAAGTTGGTCACTGCTAGAATAGAACAGAACAGAACAGAACAGAATAGAATTCTTTATTGGCCAAGTGCGATTGGACACACAAGGAATTTGTCTTGGTGCATACACTCTCAGTGTACATAAAAGAAAAGATACATTCGTCAAGAATCATAAGGAGCAACACTTAATAATAGTCATAGGGAACCAATAAGCAATCAAATCATATTAGGAAACAGTCAATTTGCTAGCAAATTGCTAGCAAATGTCCACAAATTCATCCCATGAAAATAAAGTAAAAGAGGAAAGTGGGATCTAAAAATATAAAACGACAACGACAGCAGTAGCTTGAGCTAGAAAATCAAAAATGTGTGCAGTGTATGGAATTTAGAACATTATCATATTATTCTAGAACAGCCATGAAGACTGCAAGAGAAATTAACTGCTTAAAATAAACACCATATTTTCATGGGTTTTATACATGTTTGTCCCTAGTTGTTTTTTGTTTGTTTTTTGGGTATCTTAGAAATCCTTGATTTTCTTTTCTTTCCTCTTAGTTGTCTGTCAAACACAAGAAAGGCAGTCATCATATGAACAGCATGATAGAGCTGTTACTTAAACTGGATATATAAACACTGTCTAAACAATTCATCAAGAATATTGATTCCAATAAATTGATAAATCATGGAAGAAAGGTTTTCAGTAAGCTAAAAGCTTCAGGAGGAGGGAGCAGGCCAAATCTAACCTCTTTCTATATGTTCTATGCATTTTGAATGGTTTCCTTATACTCTGCATTGTATAAAATAAACACAAAATTATTCTTTCAAAAAAGAAAAACGAAAATGGAGAACACAACCAAGACAAACAGCTGGTTGTCATTCTTTAACTGTGATAGAACAAAAAAGAGCATTCTCCCTGATAGCACTCATTGTGTGGAGAAAAATCTCCACTGTCTAGGCCTGTGCGAATCCTTTGAAAGAAGTGCTTTAGGGCAGGGGTCCCCAACCTTTCGGACCTCAGGGACCACTAAATTCATAATTTTAAATCCCATGGACCACTAATATAATCTGCCTAATGACCATCTGGGTGGGTGTGGCCAGGTAATCATGTGACTGGGTGAGCATGGCCAACTCAATGTCACTCACATCGAGGGGTGCCTCTACTCACCCCTCTCCTGCCAGCCACTCCTCACCTGCCTGCCCGGCTCCTTAGGGCCCCAACAAGAAGCAGTTGTTGGGGCCCTAAGGAGCTAAGCAGCCACTATGAGAAAGAGTTGGCAAAACAGCTGCTCAGTTCAAATTAGATCTAACCGAGAAGGAGGCTCAGCAGAAGCACCTCACTGAGGACTAAGAGCACAGGCTTGCTTTCCAAGCAGGGGGAAGACCTGTGGGAGTGCAAGGCCAGGTACCAGCGCCTGGAGGCTCAGCGGGCTGAGATGGTCAGCCAGTTCCAGGCCATGATGCAGTCCCACTGGAACAAGGTCCTCCGGCTCTTCACCACCAGCAGCACTTCTCTACAGCCTTCGCCCAAAGCCCCACATCAGGAGGCTGAAGCAGATCCCAAGACAGAATTTCTGCCCACCTCTGATCCACAGAAAAAGACCCCAAAGAGGGAGACTCTCTGCAGCAACACAAACATTCATTGCATGTATCCGGCCCAGGGGCCATAGTTTGAGGACCCCTGATTTAGTGCAATATAAAAAAAATGCAAATAATTTTTCTGCGGACCACCAAAATTTTCTCAGGGACCACCAGTGGTCCATGGACCACCCGTTGGTGACCACTGCTTTGGGGTGTGTAAGGTACCTCTTTCCAAACTGTTAAAGGTCTATGACAATTCACCATGGTCAACTCGCCATGGCCAACTTGCTGCAGGACAACTCGTTACAGCCAACTCACTGCAGAAAAAGAGTTACACTAATATCAAAGAAATGGTGGCATAGAATCATTAAAGAAAGGATGCAAAAGGAAGGACAGAATGAAATGTGAATGGCAAAAATTAAAATATTTTTTATTTATTTTAAATAATTAAGTAGAATTCTTAAATTATCCTCCAACGGAGTTGTCCCATGGCAAGTTGGTCGTGGCGAGTTTTTTGCAGTGAGTTAGCCATGGCGAATTGGCCACAGCAAGTTGTCCTATTCCAACTGTTTAAAGCAGCCTCATCTTTTTTCAACTTGTACGGCTGCTTCTGAAGCTGCTCATGGTTCTCTCTACATATGTACACAGGCAGAAAACTAAGTTCCTAGTAGAATTTGTTGCTGCTTGAATTATTTTTACAGGTTATATGAATACAAAGGCCATTATATTTGGATTGGAAAAATTGAGACAAAATAGTAGCAAAGAAGTAGCAAATTTACTCTACCTTTCCACTGCTAAACTAGATTTTTCCAGCCCAGATATGGTAGTCTCTCTAGTATACATTTTCAAAATATCTACTTCTAAAGATTTGCACAACTACCATGGAAGGCTTCCCATCATCAACTTGTTTACTGTAAATTACAATCTACTACAATCTACGCCTTATTTTTTTCTAGGTATTCTAATTATTTTTTTGAATGAAAAAGAGTATATAAATATAAATCAAATAAGGAAGAAACTCTTATTACTGTGGGAGTTGACAATTCTTCAGTGTCACTTCTTTTTGTATCTGTTTTTAATATTGTACACCAGCCAAAGTTGTTCTGAGTTTACCAACCTTACAAATCTAATAAATTAAAATTAAATTAAATTAGCGAAAATTAATAGATAAGATCATACACCTATATCAGCTTTTCCCAACTTAGTGGAAACTGAAGCCCAATATATTTTACAATTATCAAGCTGGGGAAGGCCAAACAATTTTTATAGCTATCAGTGAGAAGTGCTTATCCAAACCTGTGCCATGGATACATAAGAGGAAACTGTGTATCAGACAAAACTTCATATAAAGGTACTTCCAGTGTAAGTATATGTGAGCGCCTAACATTATTTCTTATTCACAAACCTGCCAAGTAAAAATTTTCACAAAGGAAATTAAGAATATAATTAAGTTCTCTTTTATAGTGACTGCTGAAACATGCAGATGTTCTCCAGACTAAAAAACAGTGGTTAGGTAAAATTACCCAACAATTTCACAGTTGAACTGAAATTTTAATCCAGTTCTCCTAGATCAGAGAAAATTAGGTACATTCAAGTCCTATTAAGATTCTATGGACTTAATCAAATAGTAGAATGTTTTAGCTACTGTATTTCAGCAAACACAGCCTGGATTCCACCCAAATATTATACCTGCTAACTGCATAAAATGAAGTGGGTTCTCATTAGGCTCAAAGATATTTCAAGCAACTAGCTGCTTTGCTTTTAACCAAACTGCAAATTAATTAACTGATTACAATAACATTAAAGTATCAAAAAAAGGTCATATGTTGAGGTAGTTGAATGAACCATTCTCAAAGATTGAAAATAACACCTATTATTAGAAATGTTAATTGCCTTAAGAAAGGTAAGAACTCTGAGCACAAACTATAATGCTTTCATTACGCAATTCTTTGCAAGGACCAACTCAAATAAAAGTCATTTTAACTACTTCCAGAAGTAGAAATAAATCAAAAGTAGGGGACATCCATACAAAGACTACCAATTAAGCAAGAAAATATATATACCAATTTAATATAATTCATATAATTTATACCACAATCAATTGCAGAGACTGAACCACATACTTAAAAATAATAATCTCTTACAAATTATAAATTTCATTTGTATGACTACAGTCAAAATCAACAGCACAACATCCAAGAAAAATGGTGTCATAGCCCAATAAGCCTATTTTGGCAACTTCACTGCCCTTCAAGCCACCGCCAGGCAACTAAAAGGCCAATTAAATTGTTCATTTATTATGTGCAAAAAGCTAGGATTCAAATTGCACACACCTAAATTAAATATGAAATGAAAGTGACAAATACTATTAAGCAGCCATGGACTATTTGGAAGCAACGCTTATTTAAGATGCTAATTAATATGAACAAAATTAATATGAGACATAGATGCTTTTGTTAGAATTACAAGCCATTCATTCTCATGAAGAAGAAAAGGATTCTCTTATGAAATATTACTATAAACATATTTGGTCTCTGGTAGATTTATTGAACTGATTGATTTAAAACTGATTGATTACTTGGTACAGTGCTGAATATCAAAGTCTCTCAAGTTTACAATAAAAAGTGTTTTTTTAAAAAAACAATTAATTAAATTTATAAAATTAATAATTAAAATCAACAGTTAAAATCTGTGCAAGAAGATGTGTTGTGAGGATGTTTGAAAAAACTCCCCATGAGAGAAATTCCCAAAAATTGCCACACGGAAGACTTGATCCTGACTTCTGCCAGATAGTTGCATAGGAATTGTAGGCAAACCTCAGGTGTCCCTATATAAAAAAGCTTTTTCTGATGGACAATAGCATGGACTTAAGCAATACGGGGCATTAAAGGTAGTGACCACTACTTGGAATTTTGCCCCAAACTAACTGGCCTTCTGTTCAGTGTTTAAAAGCACAAGTATTCTTTCTGCTGTACTCAAGACTAATCTAGCTATCAAGTTGTATGCCACCTAAAATTTCCAAACTACATAAAAACCTAGGTAGAGTACATTACTAAAATCAGGATAACCAGGACATGCAGAAAGGAACACAATTGGCACATCAACAAGAAGCTAATAAAGATGTTTCTGGCCTTTGATTCACTTTGGGAAACAAAGAGAGATGTTGATCCAGAAGCACTTCCACGCTACTTATCGCCTCTTTCTGGGGCCGAGCAGCCTCTGAAATTACGACCACTTGCAATCGGTAGCTCTTTCTTGTCTTGATTCATTTTCAATTTTTTTATTTTCCATGTAGCTCACTACTATCTGCAAGCAAGCATTCAGGGAAGCCGTATCATTTCCTGAACCTGTCATAGAGAAATAGATTTGGCAGTCTATAGCAAACTGATATCAACCAGTTCCAAACAGATATTTGCCACTATCACAGTTCCAAATTTCCTGATGATCTCCCCTAGCGGCTTCATGTAGATGCTGAAGAGCACTGGAAACAGAACAGAGCTCTAAGGGGGAAAATATAATAGCTCCCATTTTGATGAGCAACTGTCTCCAAGAGATACCATTTGCAGTCTACCTAAGAGACAGGAATGAAACTGCTTCACAGCTGTCCCATCCATTCCCAAATCTCTCAGGCAATCGAGAAAGATATCATGGTTGATATTATTGTCAAGAAGTGAAGCAACAACACTCCTGTCAATCAGCTAAGACCATGAATTAGACCAACCAAGGTAGTCTCAACTTTGTCTCCTAAAGCCAGTTTGAAATGAATCAACATCATCTGCTTCTGCCTAGCTTGAAAAGTCAGCATTCTCAATCACGTTACTCAATCAAGGATGGATAAAAATTGGCTTATAGTTGTCCCTCTGAGAGATACAGGACAGGCTTCTTAAGGGTCTAATAATTGACTCCTTTTTTAAAAAAAAGAGCAATTCTATTTTCCTTAAAAGGAAAATTGTATTATTTTGCTCTTATTATTTTATTAACTAAAGTTATACATAACTTCATAACTACAAGTTATCAACTAATATGGACAATAATTCAGAGGAAAAATATTGTAACACCATCTGTGTAATAGTCCTTTAAGAATAAGAGGTGGGATGTGATTCATATCCTTCACAATTAAAACAACTCAGCAAGCCATGAGCTTGGGAGTACAGAATGTACATACAAAACCCTGGTTTTTTGCTACCTTTATTTTATGTTGTATTTTATCAAATACCAGGCATTCATCTAGTCATCTACCTCACTGCTTTACCTCCTGCAATTCATCTGTGTACCAGTTGTGGAAAAGAGGGCACTTAAGAGGGAATGCGCTGATCATCCTCCCTATTCCATAGATATTAAGAAATCACTGGTGCAGCCAACTCCAAAATCTTTCAAGTCATCTTTGAATTCAACCAACCAGATGAAGAACTACTAATGACAATCTGGAAACCACTCAAAGTGATGCCTTCCTGCGCAGAATAAATTTATCAAATAAAGCATTGGTTTTCCATATGGTATGCATGGAAAATATGTTCATAGTTGTCATATTGCTGTGATACCTAGGCATTTTACGGCCCCTGAGCCACATCCAGCCTTCTGGCTGCCTCAACCTGGCCCATGTGAGACAATTGAAAGTGAAAATCAAATGTAAATAAGCCAGGGGGATGGGAGAAGCCAAGTCAAGTCCAGCTGTGCAGTTCAGTGGTGGGTTGCTACTGGTTTGCCCCGGATCAGCTGAACCGGTAGCGGCAGTAGTGGGAGGCTCCACCCACATGCCTGGAAGTCTGCGCATGCACAGAAGCTTTTGCGCATGCACAGAAGCATTGCACGCATGCGCACCAATGAGCGAAAGAAATTGAAACCCACTACTGGTGCAGTTGCCTTGTACTCCTTTAGTCAGCTAGTGACCACAGACGTCAAGAAGAAAAAATGCTGCCAAAGCCGAAGCACTGCCTTGCGGGCAAGTGGGAAGAGTGCAGCCGGGAGCTATTGGTTCAGCTCTCCACAACAGTCCCAGTTCATCCTGTGGTCCCTTGGGAAAATTAATTGCCCAGCCCTGCTCCAGTCCATAAACTCACCAGGATTACCTATACAAACTCCATGATCAACTCTGGCAGCTCAGAGATTGCTTAGAATGGTGTGCTAACAATTAATTTGAAGATATTAATGTTAAAAGAATAAAACTATCAGCAGGAAAAATCAGGAATATATGATAATAAGGCCTGAGAAAATCTAGAGAGGCCTTGTTCCCAGCTGCCACTTGTCTCAGTTCAGAGGCCTAACAATTCCCTAAGAACTTTTATCTGGATATGTATATATGGAATAATTTTCTCATATGTTATTATTTGAGAAAAATATTGGGATAAATTTATGAATGATGAATTGAACATTGAATAGTTATTAGTGGAGAGGAGGAACAAAAGTAGAAGAAAGCCATCACTCCTCTTCCTAGAAGGTTAATCCTGTTATTTATTGTTTCTTTGACCCTTTATTCTTTTTAGTTATTTTTTAGTCTATTGCTTCATTGGCTTTTTTCTCTCCAACCTTCAACTCATATACCCATTTCTTTAATAGATACACCCATTTCTTCTTACCATTCCTGTTCATGAAACTGTTCATGAAATTCAAACTTTCAACATAAACCAATTACTCAATTTAAATCGATTAATTTAAAAAATCAAATAACTAGCAGCAATTCAATGTTCAAATAATAGGCTATATTAAACCTACTGATTGTGAAATATATTTAACAAAGTATAAATAAGTATGACAAGCAGGTGTGTGTGTGTGTGTGAATAAATAATAAAAATGAATGAAAAGTACCCAGTAATCAGTCAAATGCATCATAAGACCAAACTAACAATTAATTGCTATACAAATTATTGCCCAATGTAATGATAAATACTGTCCAACTTCATTGAGTTTTGGCCATGTGAAAATTTAGGGCAAACTTCCCTTACCTGCTACACTAGAGATTATAACTCCATGGTTTACAACACCTGAAGGGCATTAAATTGATTACCATTGTTATAGAAGAATCCTGGGGCATTTATCATATTTGAAGGAATTGTCTTCCCGATAGCTCATGCGTTAATTTTAAGAACCTATTTCTTAAACAGAAATTAAGAGAAGATGAAATATCAGGCAACTACTTCTCATTTTCATCAAATAACTTTAAATTTCATTTAGAAATAAATGCTTTGATATTTTTTTTTGAGATGGCATCTTGACTACCAAGTTGCATCTAATTTGTTAATTCATATAAAATATATTATTTTTTTTCAGTAGTCATAAGTGATGTTTAAGAACTAATTTTGGGGGGGAAACCTCCATCACACTAATTATCTCTGCTCCCATCTGAAGAGATTGTTTTTAACAATGAATGAATGAACATTTTAAAGCCAAGATGCATATTTGCCTATCTTACAAACCTTCAGGACTTTCCAAATCTACTTAATATCAATAAGGGTTTGGCTTGATTCATATCCCTTCAATGCTTGGAACAGGAACAAACATGAATTCTGCAAGTGATGGGCTGAACTGGTAGGTGGAATTTAAGAATAAGCGCTGCACATGGGGAAATGTAATGCAATAGATTGAACTCCAATTCCCATCAGCCCTAAGCAGCATGCCTAACAAGATCTACATGTTGCTCATTTCTCATCTGAAAGAATCATCTGAAACAGAAGGCGAGGTAAAAGTCACCCCCTAAGACTTTTAGAGTTCACTGTCAGCTAGTCTGCAAGTCTGGAAGTAGGTTAATAAATAGTCTAGCTAGCTGATATACATCAGTTTGTGTTCTGTTAAAAATAAATGAAATTATCTTTAATTTTATATTGATTGGTGTCCTCGATAACAATGGAAAAGAAGTTTATGTTTTAGAACTTTTAAAGTTCTCTGTGTCTGAGAATGGCACGAGCCTCACTATTAGTAAGGGTAATACAGTCTACCACAGGAAAAGATTTTAAAAATAATATTAAACAAACCTCTGACAACCTCTGAAGTGGATGCATGTGTTTGTATTACTGAGTCATAGCATAATTTGGATTGTATGAATCAATCCAAAAGGACCTGAAATGTCTATCATACCTAAGCACAAAATCACTATCTTTTTTATGAAACATAGGGAAACTGAATAATGCAGCTGAATGTTTAATAAGAAAGATACTCCAAAAATTTAGATCAAGTTCCCTTTTTTGTTTTCCCTTGTTTATTTGGTACAACATAATCCCCAGGCATATGGCTAACTATTGCTTGATCATTATTCTATCTGAAAGTAAAGCTACTGAAGTTTAGGATTCACATCTTACAGAGGCTCTTTCATCTCTAATAATTACTAAAATAGCATAATTACTCAGTGTTGCAATGAAAAGTAATGCATGCTAAAGACCAATGCTTGCCCAAAATTAGAGGAAGATTTTGTTCTTGCATTTATGCAAACTCACTACTGTAGCCAGGTTTTTAAGGTTTGGATTTTCATTTAAACCTCTTCGTTCTTGTTTGCATAAACTATTCCTAATATCCCTCCCCTACTATTTATTTACAAAAAGAAGGGAACTTAAAAGAAATTGTAATTCTTGAATTTCAGTCCTTTATACTAACTGTATACGTAAGTACATTTAAATGCTACACATACAAATTTTCAGCATAAAACAGGAACAAATAAGGCATCTAAATTCTAACTAAGCTCCTGATAGACCCAAAGGCAGTAGGGTGGGGGAATTAATGAAATAGAAGCCCATGTTTTCTTTCCAATGGGACCTTTGATAAAAAGGTGTAAACCCACCCACCCCAAATTGAAGCGCATGTTAGAAATCATGCACTGAAGCTTATATAACTATTTTCAAGCATTCATAGTTTCAGAACGCCTTTTCAATATATAATATATACTGAAAAATGCTCAATCCAAAACTATATTGGAACCAGATAGTGGCTTAATTCCCCCACTTGCATTTATTACCATATTCATATTGATATAATAACTTTATAACTTGCCAAAACACAAAGATACGTAAATCTGAATAGTATAACATGACATTTGTACCAAAGAAATGGAACTTACTAAAATGTAAAATTTTACTTCTTACAATTCAAGAAAGTACAGATCTATGTAAAGAATTTTTAAATGAACATTGTAAATCAATACATATGTTCTATATATTCAAGATGATACATTCAGCAACAATTAATTGGCAATTTAAAATTTATTTAACAGTAAGAAATCTGTTTCTCCAAGACTGTATTGGTCTTACAGAAACATATTGTATATTCAACAAATAATTTTGTAAGGGTGGGTGGGTGGGTGTAGTATTCTTCTTCAACAATTGACAACATAAAAAATTAGTTCCTTCTAATACTTCTGCTTTGGTATTTTATTTCAGAAGATGAAATAAGATAGGGATTTGCCCAAAGAATTTTAACTAGAGAAAATATGCCAAAGGAATGGGCCACTATACTGACAAAACAGCATAGCAGTTGAAACCATACTGAACCTTGTGGCATTGAGTAGAAAACCAGTGTAAGTTAACTTTACCACAATCAGTAAAAATGGCAAAATAAGACAGTAATCCTGAAATACAAATCCTGCTTAAAAGCAATGGAGTTATGACTTGTAGAAAAAGGGTAAATAATGACTCAGACAAATTGTGCATTTTAACTAGCTTGAAGCCAAAGTATCTATTATCTCAATGGTTCTATATCTCATTTAACATATCCTGATCTAAGGTGAATCATACCAGTGGTGCCAGCATCTAAAAGTATAATGAAAACCAAATAAATAAGGAAATATCTCATCAAATGATAGAATTTTGCTTTAGAAAAACTTCTATTTTGTATCAATGTACTTTAACTTTCATATTCAACATAATAAAACTTGCCTCATTAGCAAATAGCTAATGTTACATAGCATTCTATATACTATTGCAGTTTGACAGCTTTGGGATCAAGCAGTAGCACCAATAGTTTCAGTCAGTCAGTCTGTCTGTCTATCGTCTGTCTGTCTGTCTGTCTGTCTATCTATCTATCTATCTATCTATCTATCTATCTATCTATCTATCTATCTATCATACATACATACACGCACGCACGCATGCATGCATACATGCATACATACACACACATACATACATGCATACATGCATACATACATACATACATACATACACACATCATATCAAAATAGATTAATTTGTCCTTTATGAACAAGGAAAATGTAAACAAGTAACCAAAAAGCATAGTAATTGCCTGAATTCTAAGGACATTTTGAAGTTCTAATTTTAGTGTTAAATGTGATGTCATGTACATATTTTCAACTTTGCTTATAGCGTTAGACCAAAGCAAGGTAGCAGTCTTCTTCCAATCAGTCATTTCTGGTTTACAAGCCAAGTGAAATTTTATTAATTATTTCTCCCTCCCTTTTAAGATTGTAATGCTACAGTGCTTTGAAATTGGATATTTTCGAACAAAAAAAATTAGAAGTCATGGAAATCATGCTAGATGAATACCAATATAATTATTTTTGTCAAACAGATTATGTAATGCTATAAATTACAAAATCTAATGATTTCTAAGCTGTTGTCTGTGTAAAGGTTGAAAAAGAAAAAAACATTTAGCATGAAGAAAGATGGAATACTCATTGAATTCCATTCACTCTGTGAGGCACTGTTGCTAAATTGTAATTCTCAATATTGTAACAACATCTGTGCTTTTCTATGCAAACATATTTAGCTGTCTAAAATGTGACAGAAGTGATGTGTTGATATATGTATCTAAAATGGTAATTTGGATATATTTTTTTTAGATTTCTAACCATTCAGAAAGTTAAGAAAATGCAGCCATTATATTAGAAAGTTAATGCTAAAGCATTTTAGGACCATAATATGTATCACTATAGTCATTTCAGAATATTTCAATCAAGTTAAGCATAGCCTAGTGATGAAATTGCAGTTTCTCTTGCTGAAAATCAGAAAAATCTACAAATGAAAGCTGTAATCCTACACACGCTTACCTACATGAAAATAATATTGAAATCAGCAGAGCTTATTCCAGAATAGGCACATATAGTAATGTTATGTTCTGAAAGTGTGTCTAGGTCAACACAATGAAAATATATTGTAAGGGAGGGGAGATATTAAAATAATGTGGACAGTTCTTAAAAATGTGTGTCTTGTTAATATCTCTGACATGGCTAATTTAATCTTCATAATTTCCTCCATGAATGCTGAGGCACATTGAATATATTCTAAGATGGCTAAAAGTTTATATTTCTATAATCATCCTGGTCATATTTCCTTAGAGGTTTACAGGTAAATTTTGCTGAATCAATGGGACTTACATTCAAAGAATATGTTTTAAAACCATCAAGAACTGTACTCATAGTGAACTACTATAATCGTCCTTTTATCTTGTATCAAATACCCATTTCTACATAGAAGAGAAACAATAATTGGCTATCTGACTGAAAATAATAATTTTCTATTTTAATAAAGACACTTAATGATAAAAATAAATAAGAAAAATAGTAACAGAGTCCACAGAAGATGCCAAACTACAAAACTATCACCATTCTTTCCAGAAGCCAATGTAAAGGTATGACATATTTTATCTTCCTTTCCTCTGTTGCTTAGGTAAATGTAACAATGATTTTGTACATGAACAATGGCCTACCTTGACCTTTTGTTGCTGTAAATATACAATATATAAGCGACAGCTCAGTTTGTTCATTCTTTATTTTTTTAAAAATAGTTTGAAGGAGACAACTTTTCATCAGCGAGATTTGAAGCTAGCTTTTCTTCAAATAAATATACTGTAGACTATATTTCCCTTTTCTAGTCAGGGGAAAAAAACTCAACCTTGCAAATGTCACATCATATAGCGCATATAAAAACAACCTGTAGATGCTGGTCTTTTAAACTCAAATAACTGGGCTTTAAACATTTGTTAGTGAAGTTATTGAAAACAGTTCCTCATCAGTACCTGAGTATCCTTGCACAATTGCACCCTTCTTGTTTTTATAGTGGTTATCATTTTCAAGTGGTGATTTTACTTCACAGACAAGATTTTCATTAAAAAAAACTAAGCAAAATAAATTACCCTTGTAATGAAAGTGATTAATTAAGATTTTAAAGCATATGCTCAGAAACCAACTTTTAAATCAAAAGCACAAAAATGATCAATGGTATAAAAATAAACTGCCTTTGAAATGTTGTTTTCTCTTATAGGATCATAACAAATTGAACAGCAATCCTGAAGGTGTTTATTCCATGATTTTATGAAATTATTAGATAGGTACCCATTTAAAGAAAAAAAGCATTACTATATTTCTCCTAATTCTTTTTCAGCAAAGGGAAGGCAGTTGAGACTTAATTCCCACTTAATAGAGTAGGTTTGTTGATTCAATGTCAGCACATACAGATTTAGGAGAGCTTTTAAAATATATCTTGGCCCTGAAAGTTTGCAACTGCATTTTTAATCAACAGTTCCTGCTTATCTTTAAATGATTTGTGCATTAATCATTTTAAAGAAAAAAAAAGCTAAGACTGTAGTTCAAAACTGACACAGATACAACTAATATTAAAATAGAAAGAACTGTCAGTTAACAAATTGTCTATAACTGCTTACACTGAAGTATGAGAAATATTTATTCTTCTTGAATATATTACTTAATTGAAAAAATGAGTGTTTTTTTAAAAGCAATGATAGCAGAATAATATAAACTTTGGAACAACTTCAACATACCAAACTCTTACTGTATTTTTCTTCAAATATATCAAACAGCTTAAAATCAATTTAATGGGGGGGTGGAGTTTAAAATAAAGCTGCACAGAGAAAAGATTTTAGAATAACTTATAGAGCAATGTTCTAAATATTGCATCAGTTATGATATATCAGATGGCATTAGCATGTATTAGGACTAATGAGATTAATGAACAGAGTGGAATGTTTTAAGTGCTGCATTTAAATAACTAATTGTTTAGGTCAATAGTTACTGTCAATGACAGTACTTCTAACACTGGAATACTGCTCTTTGCTCATGCACTATAGGTACAGATCAAAAACTATTTTATACATTCACACAGAAAATGGAATCTATTTATAGTATTTTATATTTTTGTATATGTAACAACTTTAGAAAAATAACATTCATAGATCCAATGATAGAAGGATTTTGTTCAGGCAATTTCTTTTAACATCTTCCCACAAATATAATCAGTTTTATTGGCCATAAAATCCTGAAGGCATATAAATTATTCCTCTTTAGAGAAGCTATTGGAAATAAGCATATGCACAATCAACACAATTCCCAATGTAAAATAATTTTGAAAGACAGCTGAAGAACATCAAATTTGTTCCTCAATGCTGTCAGACCA